>NC_143260.1:76868332-77171362 GCF_984573655.1 Nuphar pumila | reverse complement strand
ATTATATATCTTTTTTTTTTTTTTATGATGAATGTAGATGAAATACAGCTACACAGGAAATAAACCCTTCTAACGATATACATAAATAGTATTTATCTAAGGATGAGCATAAGATAACCCACAAGAATAGGAAATGAACCCACATTGGAATCGTGAATATCAAAGAAATTACCCAAAGAAAACAAAATGTTGGAATGATGGAATCATTCCCCTGCTATCGCATGTCTGTAGCTCGATTTTGCTATAAGCAAATTGACGCTACAGGGATGCCTTAATATGGTTTAAAAACAGGAAAATAGAAAATCAGAGGGAAAGGAAGAAGAAGAGGAAAATGAAGCTGGAGATAAAGTAAATGCTAAAAAAATAAAAAATAAAAAGGAAAAGAAAGAATCACAACCAGATGAATCGGTGAGGCTATTGCGAAGCATCGTCAGTTATCCATGAAGGTTTGAGAAAGATGTGGTAATAAAGGTAATAGTATAGGAGAAGAGGCTTCTACTTACCTTAATCCTTCTGCCGAAATGATTCTCCCCCTTCGGTTAATTCTAGGAAGCCAAGAGAAAGTTGGAGTTCTATTGTATAACTTCCTCCAGAAAGTCAAGAAAGAGGCGTGATCTAGTTGCTTGAGATTTTTGCAGGGGCATCAGATTTCTTCCAGCTCGCGTGACTCGGCTTTGATTGAGGGGGAAGGTGTAATGCTCCTGCCTATTGCTGCAGGAAGGGCCAGCTTCCTCCAGATGGGAGGTGAAGGTGGATCCTGCTGTAGGGTTTCTTAGAAGAGGGGTTTTGATTGTATGCTAAAGGATGAGGTCGACCTTCTCCTTCAGCCGATTACGGGAAGATAAAAAAAAAGAAAGATAGAAGATGAAGAAGAAGCAAAAGTAAAAAAAGATGTGGAAAAAGGATGAAAGAAGAAGAGATCGATATACACAGAAGGGGGAAGGGTGATAACGGATGGTTGAAAAGAGGCCTGGATGCCTCTTCTTATAGAAGAGCTGGAAGGATCAAGAAGGAGGCAGTTGGTGCGATGGGCGAAGGATTGGGTGCGGGAAGGAGGAGATGAGAGAGCTTTTGAGAGAGAAAAAGAGAGGAAGGGGGGGAGGCGCCAGCCGGCTGGCCTCTTTCCTTGCTTACGAAGGGTTTTTCAAACCCTAAAAGAGAGTTTTGCAAAGGAGCCCCCTTCGATTTTCAAGTTTTTACAAAAAAGGGCTCCCGAGGTTTTTAGCAAAAAAATGATTTTTAAAAGTTTAAACTTATTTGTTTTTCTCGTAATTTTTCCATTTTTTTTGGTTTTTGTGTTATTTTTCCATTTTTTTAGATAAAAAATCCTAAGATTTGCGAGAAAACAAAGATTAAAACTATTTTTTTTTGTGTTTTTTTGCAAAAATATTTATAAACGAGATTTTTTCTGAGAATTAAAAGCTATTTTGAGAAAATTTCTTCAGAAAATGGGTTTACATTCGGATTTTTTTTTTTGGAAATATTTGAAGTTTTACAACCTCAAACTGAAAAATATAAGGTCGTGGATCCAAGAGGATGCCGGAAGAGCTGCCCAAGTCATTCAAAACCATTTTGGGTATTTTTGTAATTTTAATTTGAAAATTGGACAACGAGGCTCAGATTTGGGTTTTAAAACACTGGGTTCGGATCTGGAATTGAATTTTGAATATATCAATATGAAATTCAATCCAGAAAATATGAAGAATGACTGAAATTTAGCTTTGGTTTTCTCAAAAAATGGAACCGGGGGCAAAAAGGTCATTTTATAAACCTTTGAAAAATTTGGGGTGTTCACAATAACCCTATTGCACAATTAAAGTCTAACTTAACTAAGCATGAAGCAACAATTATACTATTAAAAAAACCTAAACTAACCTATATAGAAAACCTACAATTGGCTGAACAATGCTATAAAACAAAGAAAACAATAAAACTCGATTTTTGTATTTTTCTCAATATGATTAAAACACCCAAAACACTAAAACGCCAAAACGATATTTAGAAGAATCCTAAACTGATGAAATTGACCAACACAACTTTTACGAGACTGTGAAGCCACCAAACAAACAAACAAATCACAACTTGAAACTAAAATCACACGCACATACTTGAATTTAACTCTAACCCAACAATTATTTCAAAACAAATCACACGACATCTAATTAAACCTACCATCATCTAAAACGAAGATAAAGGGCACTGGAAACAGAGGAACAAACTCAGATGACACGAAGAAACTACAAAAAAAAAATGCAAAACTTACACTTTCCAAAACGCAAAGATCGGCTAGAATTAATCTAGCCAATTTTTTCCTTTTTAATTGAAATAACAAACAGTCAACCCAACGACCAAACTAAATCAGCATGAACTTTTTAACTGGTTTTTCATAAAAAACAACACAATAAAATATGATGGACTGAAGGAGAAAATCAGCTAGAAGGGGATCTAACCGATTTTCACGTTTTAAGTAAAAACGATGAGGAATTTAGACACGAACACAAAAACAATGAAACAAAACCTAGATCTACCGTTCTGGTTTGTGCACGAATGCTATTCTAAGGTGAAAACAATAAAAATAAATCAAACACACAGAAAATAACAAAAGAAAAACAAGCACACATGATTTGGGCTTTAACTAGAAGAAAAGAGAGAAGAAGACCTACCTCCAGGGAGATCCGACGATTGTGGGGGAGAAGAGAGCGGACAATGGCATTAGTTTGACGTCCCAGACTGTTCGAGAATGCTGGAATATCACCACGAGCAGGGTTTCTACAGCTGCAACACGTTGGAGATCCACCGAAGATGGAATGGGTGCCGATTCGCGATCGGAGGGCTTAGAAAACCGGATGGAGGTAGGGCCGACTCATCTTGTTGGGGTGTTTTGCACTTCCACACAAGATAAATGGTCTCCACCTCTGCTACACCTGCAAAAACACAGCAAATAGAGATTAATAGCAGCAAGGAGGAAGAAGAAATGAATAGAAATAAAACGGGAGATAGAATAATGCTTGATTTCCAAGCAAAAGCCGATCTTCAATGGAGAATGAGATGGAATGAGGGGTTGGAAGGGGGCTGGAGTTAGAATCACAGTAGAAGGCGCCAATCCCAATGCCAAAGACGTCTAGGGCTCAGCCAAAAAGTATATTTATACTTTTGGTATTCTGCAAAAACAGTGTTATAAAAAAATTAATTTCTCTATGCCACTTTTTGGGGTGTTTTTCTGCAAAATGTTTTCTAAATGGATATGGATATGAGTGTGGGTTGGATTTGGGCTTTCTAAAGGTTGATCCAAGGTCCAAAACAATCTAATTGGGTCGGATATGGATCCGATCCACCTTGAAATTCGTGCCTGAACACTGAAATAGGCATAACTCTCTCATTTTAATTCCGATTTCTCTGAAATTCGAACCACAACCCCTTACTATCAAAATACATCTAAACATGGGTTTTAAACCATAATCTCACCATAAAATGCATGAATAACTAACTAACATGATGTGCATTTCATGCATCATCATAGGGCTCAGCTAAAAAGTATATTTATACTTTTGGTATTTTGCAAAAACAATGTTATAGTAAAAATTTTTACCCTGCGCCACTTTCTGGGGGGTTTTCTGCAAAATGTTTTCTAAATGGGTATGGATATGCGTGTGGGTTGGATTTGGGCTTTCTAAAGGTTGATCCAAGATCCAAAGCAGCCTAATTGGGTCAGATATGGATCTGATCCACCTCAAAATTCATGCCCGAACACTGAAATAACCATAACTCTCTCATTTTAACTCCGATTTCTCTGAAATTTGAACCACAACCCCTTACTATCAAAATGCATCTAAACATGGGTTTTTTTAAACTTTAATCTCACCATAAAATGCATGACTAACTAACTAACATGATGTGCATTTCATGCATCATCACTCAACATACCATTTGGCTGCAGCTCCCTCCAAGCTGCGAGGAAAACATAGGAACAATGCTCTGTTGTCTCTCTTGAATCTTGAGCACTCTGCAAAGAACATGGCGAGATGAGCTTTGGGGTTGCCAGAATCGTCGAACTTGATGAATTTCTGAGGAAGGTTTTCCAGATTTTCATCCCCTTCTAGACCATCATAGAAATCTTCACTAGTGAAGATTTTCTTGCCCTTGTCGCGGGCTTGCAGATCTTTAACAACTCTAGCCATTTCCTTAAACTGTGCTTGCAGGGGATCTTCTGTGACCTGACTTTTCAGTTTGCGGCCCCTCTTTTGCTCCCGACCGTATTTCTGAAATGTTGGGGGCACCTCATATTCTTCATCGGTGTCTTCTAGTGATTCTGTTCCATCTGATATTTATTCCGGCTGAACCTGCTTCTGGGAAGTCTTTATGGATTTCTTAGCCTTGTGACCATGGAGCTTTTGCCTAAATGGATTCTTCTCTGAACTGGTCCCGGCCTGCTTGCTCATCATTTTGTTCATCATTTTCTGGAACATAGCATACATCTGCGGATCTATGCCATCGTCCTCTTGTTGTCTCTGACTCCTGACTGAGCGCGGGGAATCCATCTCTTCTTCTGAAGCAGATGAGTACTGAGATGATGTTGTTTTTCTTCCTGATCTTGTCCGAACCATCAAATGCTACGGATGCTCTCTACAGGGCAAAGACCTGATTAGATTTTGAGGGAATTTGGAAGAAATATTTGCTGGAAATATGGTAGACAATTGAAAAAGTATCCCATTACTAGGGATGGAGTCACCGCTAAAATCACGACAATTGTGTTGTCATTCTTTGCAAGAGAAATAAACAACGAAAAATGTGCCTTGTTACCTAGGCGAGGTCGTCAAACCACAATAGAAAGAGAGGAAATTTTATTAGAATGAGAAAATTTGAACTTTTTATTGATCTTGACAGAGAGGTGAAGCACAAACAATTTGCCACCATTCATGATAGTCGGCAGACACTTTAGGACAAGGAAATAATTTAAGAGAAACAAAGGAATCCCAGCCATAGCGGGCAGAATGATATGCCCCGAACCATTGTGCGGAAGTGAGATCAAATTCTGCCATAGCTCCTGATAGTAGTTGAGCTTCGACGTACTGCTGCCTCTGGGAAAACTACCGAACACATCGCTCCGGTTGGTAGTAAGTGCAGAAGAATGATCCTAACAATTTGAACCGCTTGCCATAAGCATATGTATATCTGGGAGGAGATAATTGTCGATCAAAGTAGTCCCAGATGATGTCATCTTCCTAGATGCTGTCGATCATGGACCGATACTGCGCCACTGGGAGGAGTTCTTGGCCATTGTATCTAAAAGAATTTGCTCAGGCTGGAATATGTCGGAAGAACCAGAATTGAAGTGCATAGATGCATCCTTCGACGAAAAAAGACTCTCCAAGTGAGAAACGAGTCAAACCCTGATACAGAAAAGCGAGCGCTGCCATGGCTATGGAGAGACAATTGGTCTGTCGACTTCCTCATCTTCTCATGAGCTAGATTATTCTGATATCCATATAGTTTTGTCCATCTGGGAAGAGGGCTAATCCTACAGTGCATAAAACCATTGCATTCTGAATTCTTTCTCTAGCTATCCTTGATAATGAGCTGACTTAGACAAAGGTCCCGTATTGATGGTATAACTCAAGCAGATTGACATATTCATTTTTGTCCAACTGGATCAGAGGCCAAGATCGGTGGCCTGTCATACGAGCTAAGGAATCTCGGGGGTCCAAACCCTTGACATTGATCAGAAACTGATGCTCTAACGAATCTCCTAGCTGACCGGCTGGTTCTGGTAATCCCATAATCTCTAAAAATTCATCCATTAAAATGGTCATCTCTCCCCATGGGAACCAGAAGGTACATGTTCGCGGATTCCATCGCTCTGCCATTGCATGGATCAGGTTGTCGTTGATGGTCTGCTTTCCGACTGCTAACGCCACTTCTAATCCACACTTGCTCAAATGGTTCAGGAATATGCGAGAAAAGCTTTTGAGCCATGAGTAGTACCACCAGGGAATGAAAGTTCCGATGCTAAGAGCTCGATATTTAGGATGACCTTGTCGCACTTCGTAGGAGATGTGACCTTCAGGAAAAATAGGATCGATTTGACTGGATGCCATCGAACTGAAAACAGAGAAAGACTTGGAATCAGACTTAGGAAAATTATGGAAATTTTGAAAAATTGCAAATAGGATATAAAATGCAGTTGAAAATTCAAGATCCAGTAGAAAGGGAGAAGGAAAAATCACCTAGAGTTTTGAAAGAAATTAGATGTTTAGGAAAATCATTCAGGGTTTGAGAAAATAAAAGAAAAAGATGAGAATATGGATATTTGGAAAAATATTTTTGGGGAAAACATGAGAGGAATAACGATAATACAAAACAGTCACATCCTGCACAAACATTTATGCACATACAACACTCCCTAAAAGGCTGACTCTAGATGCATCATTTTAAAAAACGGTTGTAGCACCCTAACCCTAACTCTAGGTTCAGATCATCTTTGTCCAATCCAGTTATGCCGATATACTCGAGTTGAGACCGGAAGTACGTGGCATAAAATTTCAACTCCGGTTCTAAGGTAAGGTTTTCCAACATACTTGAGCGCCTACCGATATACTTCGGACTGTAGCCCTTAATACGTTGTAGGGGGGCGTCAACCCAAATAAGTGGCCCAGTTGTGAGGCTCTGTCCCGAACTAGGGTTCTCGAAGAGAGCCCAGCAACGTGAAGACCGGGTAAAGATAGGTAGGGTGGTTTGGAAAAAATGATCACATGCAAGAAATAGAGGGCTCTAAGTCCTAGAGAGATATATTTTTGAAAACTTTTTGAAGCATATATTGTTTGCATTCAGATCCTAAATTGAGGAGAGTTGTGTTTAGACCTAAGTCTATGTGAGCATGAAAGTATCTCCTCAATATGGTCCTACCAAACCATGCCTAAGCTATATGCAATCAATGTCAGCTAGGTTAGAGTCTAGGCTCCTAGGTTCGCAAGATATCAGAAAGTAAAAGAGCTGACATTTTGAGAACACAGTTTCGATAATTGAACTAAGTCAAACACACTTTTGATCAGATAAGGACAGGTCCCATCACGGTCGTCAAACCTGTTATCGTCGCAAAATTTTTCCCTTCCCTGCGGGAGAGAGGGGAAACCTTTCGCGAGTCAAACTTGATCAGAGTTTTGAAAATTGTTTTGAAATACTTGCCTCCGTTTTGAAATTGCGGAAAAATTCCGAAGAATGGGACTCGACCTGTCGGTACGAGGTTCAACCGTTCCTGCCGCCTTTAATAGGGGTAATCGAACCAAGGACCAAATGTGTGCTTGACTTAGTTAAATCATCAAAATTGTGTTCTATCCTAAATGCACAGAGAATTCAGGCATGTGCTATAAAATTTTGTAAAAATGCAAGTTGGAAAACATGATGCATGCTTAAAAAATGCTTTGAAGTTGGAAAATGTTTCTAAGGCAAATGATGAAAATCAATTTCTCAGGAAAATTCCGATAAAAGGATTTGAAATCTCAAGAAAGTTTATAAAGATTTGGGAAAATCATGAATGGATGAAAATCCTAGGAAAGTAGAAATAATTCTTGAGAAAACACTTGAAGAGGAACTATTTGTCAGGAAAAACTTCAACCTTGAAAACTTTCTTTAGAAAATGATTGGAAATTTATAGGAAAACTCTTTGGAGAAGGAAAATCAAAACTCAAGAAATTGAAATGCTGAGAATCTTAGCCTTGAAGTATTGGAAAATCGATTTTGATTCTTGAGAATGACGAGAAACTCCTTTTGAAAATGAATCTTAAGAAAAGACATTTTCTGAAGAAAATCGTGGAAAACTTGACTTGGAAAAATCCAACTTTGGAAATTTTCAGAGTTTCTTGAGGAATCGATTTCCATGGAATGAAATTTTCTTGAGAAAAAGTTTGAGAAATGCAGGTGATTTCATGATGCAAATGATTTGAATGGATGAATGTCCTTTTGTGAAAACATCTTTTCAGGAAAATATGTAATTTTAAAATTAAACTAAGGTAAGATTACCACATATTTCGACTATGACCATAAATATGCTTGTAACTTACTTAGTTAATTCTAAAATATTTTGTAAAATTGAAGATATGCAGTGAATTTTGGAAGATAGCCTAAGAGTGTAGGCTCGGTGTGACTAGTAGAAAGATGCTGAATCTGGGTCTCGTCCATATTCCGACTAGGGTTGTAAATATGGACTCCACCAAGTTCATCAACTCCCTAAGAGTGGGTGCATGTGCCATTCGTGTACATACATAGTGATTTTGAAATATAATGCATGAATCACATAATCATGATATTACAGAAATTCAGACTATATGATATGCATCCTAATCTAAGCAGAAAGGTAAATCTCTTATTCCAAAATTTCATTTAATTATTACATCACTAAATAAAATAAAAGAAAAAGAAAAATTGCATATTCCAGCTCCTTCCTTTGAATGTCCCTGCCAAACTTGAAATGGGGTTAGCTCAATTATGTGGGTTTTTCCAAGATTTTCTAATAATATCCTGAGATTATTGGACTTAGTTGGATATAAACCCTATTTTCACATTTCCTTGATATTTGAAATGATGAAAATGCATGAAAATTAGGTAATAAATAGTTTGAAATTCATAATGGTGGTCAAAATGACCAAAATACTCCTAATATTGAAGTTATACCTTTAAAATCAGGGTTTTTTTAAAGAATTTTGGTAAGATTTGAGATTTTTGAAATTTGAATTGAACCAAATGATAATGAAATGCATGACGAGGCATGATGATATGCTGCTAAACATATTAGGACTGTAAAAATCAGAATTGATGTTTGAGACTTGGCCAAAATAATGAATTTCGCTTGTTTTTCGCTCGGATCAGGGTCTCGCGAGAACCCTGTTTTGATGATACGGCTAAACTGATCATCAAACGGTTTTCAAATCCTACCAAAATCGGTAGAGAGCATCCCTCTACCCTTAGAAACAATATAGAATGATAAAATTCATGAAATGATATGGCCTAGATGCAAAACCTAAAAAAAAAAACCCTAAAATGAGCAAATTTCGCATATGGGTACGAATCAAACATAGCATTTAACGCAATAATGCAAAAATCCACCATAGAAATGTCTGATATTTTGCAGTCTGCTAAAGGACATAAAATTGAACATCTTTGAATTTTACAGCTTTGGGATTTGACCTACGGTGAGTTCGGTAGCAGAGATTTGGTTCTGACGGGACTAAAATCAGCATGATCTGCTGTGAAAATAGACAAACAATAATACTTGACCATCAAAATTTAAGAAAATTAAATGGAGAACTACTGACATGCATATGAACAACTTTCATTTGTATAAATTTGGCATTTGATCAACTGGATTAGAAATACAAATATGACATTACATGCATAAACCAGAAGAATATATGTAAATACCAGAACAAAAGACTGAAATAAAAAATATGGAACTGGCATGAAGACTGTCCTAAAAATTGCAAAATTTCAGAATCAAACTCGGGACATTTAGAATATAAAGTTCACTTTTTACAGATCCGGATTTGGAGCTATATTCAGAGAGAACCAGTCTACTTAAGTCGATCCAGAGTCTTAGAGACTCAAATTAGGCTCTGACACGTGTCCCGAACTCTCAGATTTTTTTCAGACAACAAACAAAATTCAAAACATCTGCTAAAAACAGATTAAATACTAGACTCAATCCCTAGTTCATTAATTTTTTGGATTGAAAATCGGATCTCACATAAAGGAGATCTCGATTTTACAATTTGAGACCAAATGTTCTGAACGTTTCCCGGGTCATAAAACTCGACTTGGAATTTTGAACTTTGAATGCAGTAAATGAATTCAAATGATTCTGATTTTTTTTGTGGATTATCAGGGAAAGCTATGGGTACGTAATATGATTTTTTTAGCATTTTTAGAAAAAGATAAAAACATAAAATAACGAGTGGACTGACTGACAAAAACAGAGAATTACAGAAACTAAACAAAATTGAAATAAATGCTAAAAAAATCTAACTAATTCCTAAAATATAAAATATGAATTAAATCTACTTAATGCATGAATGCTAGAAATCATCAAGGAAGCATAATTATTTTTTATATATGTCGTTTTATGAGAATAGCTCGATCCATCATTCAGATGAACCCTTTCTGCAAAACGAAAACTCAATATGCAAATCGAGACAAGGGCATTACTTTAATAGAAGCAATTAGAATGGAAACTCACCTTGTGTTCTTTTGCTGTTTTGAAACTCCCAAAATGGGCGGCTATGAGTGGCTTCTCTCGCTTTTCAAACCGAGCTTCAGAATGCTCATGAAAATCATCCTCTGCTCCTAGGTCGAGCTTGGAATGGTGGGAGCCAGGTAAGTACTTTGATGTAATCTCTCAAATGGGCCCAGGGGAGGCGTGAACTCAGAGGAGGAAAAGTGAAGTTGAAAGTGGAAATTTGACTGAAGTTCAGATTAAGAAAAGAGCCTCTCCCAGTTGGGCGTGGGCTATAGTATTTATAGATTTTCAGAGGAGTTTTGAAATTCAAACAGGAGGTCATCTGGACCCTCCATGTGGCGCCATCTCAGGGTATGCCACTTTAGATTTTTTGAAATAAATAAATGCAATTTTTGTAAATAAGACACTTCAGCTGGATTTAAAAATATTCAAAAATAAGGTTTGCCTTATTCTCTCTGCAGGAGCTTCCCATATGGCACCACCTTGGAGTTTGCTTTTATTTGAAATTTAAAGTCTTGTTTTCCTGGAAGAATGAGAGACTGCCATGTGGCGCCACCTTAGGGTGGCTCCACACTGACATGTGTCAGAAGGAAGAACAGAGGAAGCATATGGTGTCATCTCAGAGTGGATTTGAAATTTTGCTTTTTCCTAAAATCAAGTTGCAGAGCTATTTTTATGGAAAGATCCTTTTCAGAAATGGCGCCACCTCAGAGGGGAGATGATTCTACTTTTTCTAAAGAAAGGAGATCTGAACATGTGGCATTTCAGGGTGGTTCCACACCTGACAAGTGTCAGCTTGCAGGAGGAGGCCTCTCAGATGGTGCCACCTCAGGCTTATTTGAAATTCAAATTGGGTTGGCTTTGGGAGGATGGAGGGTGTCCATGTGGCGTCACCTCAGAGTGGCCCCACAATGCCATGTGGCAAGTGAGAGGAAAAAAGGGAAAGAGGCATGTGGCGCCACCTCAAATCAAATAAATAAAATTAAGGAGAAAAATTTAGGATTTGCGCCACCTCAGTCTGAAGTTTGAATATTTGAATTCATGTTTTTTCTGAAGGAAGCAAAGAGAGACATGTGTCACCTGCTTTTTCTGAGTCGAGCAGAAAGACACATGTGTCTTCTGCTTTTTCTGAGGAGAGCAGAGATAGACATGTGTCTTCTGCTTTTTCTAAGGAGAGTAGATCTTGACATGTGTCAGCTGCAGGAGAAAACACCTCAGATGGCGCCACCTCAGAGGAGAGACAATTCTACTTTTTCTGGAGAAAGGAGAGATAGACACGTGGCAACTCAGGGTGGCCCCAGAGTGCCATGTGGCAAGGGAGAGAGAAATAAAGGTGGTGGACATGTGGCGCTACTTTAGGGAAGCTCTACATTGACAGGTGGCATGAAATAAGAAAAGGTGACTGAAGACATGTGGCGCCACCTTAAAGAGGCCCCACACAGACACATGTCAGAAGATAAAAAAAGAGGAAGATGTAGGGAGGAAGACACGTGGCAAAGAAATAGATGGTGAGAGAAAGTGACAGGAGAGGTGTTATCGTCGCAAAATTTTTCTGTCTTCCCTTCCCTGCGGGAGGGAGAGAAAAATGCTTTCGCGATTCAAACTTGACCGAATTTTGGAAATTGTTTTGAAATACTCGCCTCCATTTTAAAATTTGCGGGAAAATCCATGGGATGGGGCTCGACCTGTCGGTACGAGGTTCGACCGTTCCTGCCGCCTTTAACAGGGGTAATCGAACCAAGGACTAGAATTGTGCTTGACTTAGTTAAATCATCGAAATTGTGTTCTATCCTAAATGCACAGAGAATTCAGGCATGTGCTACGAGATTTTGGAAAATGTAAGTTGGAAAAATATGATGTATGCTTAGAAAACATTTGGAGTTGAAAATTTCTCAGAAAAAAGATGGAAATCAATCTCTCAGAAAACTCACATGAAAAGATTTGGAGATCACCAGAAAGTTTATGAGGTTTTGGGAAAATCATGAATGGATGAAAGTCCTGGGAAAATGGAGAAGGTTCTTGAGAAAAATGAATATTTGAAAAAGAAAATATTTATCAGGAAAGCTCTGACTTTGAAAATTTTCTTAGGAAAACGATTGAAATTCATTGGAAAACTCTTTGAAGAAGGAAATTCAAAACTTAGGAAGTTGAAATCCTGAGAATATTGTCTTTGAAATATCTGAAAATCAACTTTGATTCTTGAGAAAGATGAGAAATTCCTTTTGAAAAGCATCTTAAGAAAATAATATTTTCAGGGAAAATCACGGGAAAACTTGACTTGAGAAATCCAACCTTGAAAATCTTCATAGTTTCTTGAGGAATCGATTTCCAAAGAGTGAAAATTTCTTGAGAAAATCATGAGAAAAACAGATGATGCCTTGATGATTTGAATGTATGAATGCACTTTGGAAAAGATTTTCTAAGAAATTTGTTGGAAATTTGTGTATTAAGCCAAAGTAAATCCTTCACATATTCTGACTGTGACCATGAATATGTTCAGAGTCTATTTGAGTTAATTCACAATATTTTGAAAAATTGGAAATATGATGTGTATTTCGAAGATAGCCTAAGAGTGTAGGCTCAGTGTGACTAGTAGAAAGATGATGAATCTGGGTCTCGTTCATATTCCGACTAGGGCCGTAAATATGGACTCCACCGAGTTCATCAACTCTCTAAGAGTTGGTGCACGTGCCATTCGTGTATATCCACAGTGAATTTTGAAAATTGAGATATATGAATCATAGAATCAGGATATTGCAGGAATCAAACTACATGAGATGCATCCTAATCTAAGCAGTAAAAGTAAATATTATTCCAAGTTTGATTATTACATCTCTAACATGAGTCAAAATAAATGAAATAAAAATACATAGTGAAAAAGAATCAGCATCCTCCAGATTTTCCTGCAAAATGAGAATTAGTACAAGGAAACCAAGGAAATGGGTATATATATATAATATATACAATGAAGATATACATGGTTATATCTAAATGCTTGAATTTGTGCTAAATGACATGTGATGATGAAGATGTATTTACAAAAAGAAAAGGAAAAAGAAAAATATATGTGAAAACAAATGCACATGAAGATATGTCTATGTATATATAAGTATATATATCTATATATATATATATATATACTTATATATATGTATATACATGTATATATATATATGTATAAGTAGATATACATATATATATATATATATATATATATATATATATATATATATATATATATATATATATATATATATATATATATAGACATATATACGTATAATGAGAAAATATATATAGTAATTAGAATTTCATATATAATGGGTAAAATCAGAAAATACAGGGTATATACAGTTTCTATAGGTGATTTCACAAAGCCGTAATTCCCAAATTATAACATATTTCTCAGTAAAATTGGGTATGGAGCTTACCTATATATCAATAACAAAGCATGCCAAAGATGGTATAGAGGTCATGAACGGATATGGATATATCCGTTCATGAATATGGCTAATTATCAAGACTGCACACCAGCAGAAAAGAGGATGGGTAAATGCATAACCTACCAATATGCAGGAGATGGCAGATGATAAAATGCAAACATGACAGTACACATGTTACCAATGATATGAAGTGTTAAGATGGATATACAGATGCTTATCCATGGGCGATGAAGTGTTATAAAGAGACACATGCAAATATAATATGTGTAATAGTGAGTATAATGCACAAATGACATAAGATGTTGAAAGTAAAATGGGTATGGGATATGGTTGATAATATGCAAAGATGAAGGCCTTAGTTGCTATGGAAGGCACAGAGAAATCAATGCCTATATGCAGTAAATGAAAGACTAAAATGCTATAAAGTTACAGAGAATTGACCATGATAGGTACAACCATGAGAGGTTACTTTGGGAGTAGCAAATGAGTAGAGATGTAGTAAAGATGAAAGTGCAGTGGAGTGCAGGTAATGGGTAGTGATGTCCAGACATAGCGTCATCAAACAGAAATTTAGCATTAAGCTAAACAAAGCATGATCTCATAACTCAGATGATGATATCCAGACATAGCTTCATCAAACAGAAATTTAGCATTAAGCTAAACAAAGCATGATCTCATAACTCTGATGTCCAGCCATAGCTTCATCAAACAGGAATTTTAGCATTAAGCTAAATAAAGCACAATCACATAACTCAGATGATGATGTCCAACCATAGCCTTAGCAAACAGAAATTTAGCATTAAGCTAAACAAAGCATGATCTCATAACTCAGGCAGTGATGTCCAGACATAGCTTCATCAAACAGAAATTTAACATTAAGCTAAACAAAGCATGATCTCATAACTCAGGCAGTGATGTCCAGACATAGCTTCATCAAACAGAAATTTTAGCATTAAGCTAAATAAAGCACAATCATATAACTCAGATGATGATGTCCAGTTATAGCCTTAGCAAACAGAATTTTTTTTCTTTTAGCATTTAAAAACGCAAAGCACAAAATAAATGCTAAACTAGATGTGAAAGGCCCAATTTACGGTGTTGTCAAAGCACCACTATGGCTAAACTAAGGGTGAAATTGAAATGAAAAACACATTCAGATGGCAAGAGGAAGGCACGCTTGTGGATCCCACACACCACATGACCTATAGATGGCAGAAAGGGGGTCGGTCCTTTGTAGCTGGGCTGAAGGACGATATGCAACAGATTTGCAGATGTTCTGCTTCCATTAAACTTGGTAGACGACAGATCTGCAGCTACTGGGCTGAAGGAAAAGGTGCAGCAACAGCTTGGATCATCTACACCAGCAAGAAAGGGGCGGTTTGCTGTCTGGAATTTCCTGTTGGTGAGCTGAAGAAGGGGCGGTTTACTGCTGGACCTCTGCTGCGGCTGGGCTGAAGTGGAGGTGAAACACAGCTGCTGAGCTGAAGGTGGATGGGAAGCCTCCTTCACGCTGGATGGAGTTTTCTGTTGGTGGGCTGAAGGCACTCTGAAGGAAGATGATGGCTGGACTCTTATAACCAGCGATGAAGGGGCAGCAACCTACTGATGGGTTGAAGAAGGATGGCAGCAGCCGTTGGAGGTGGAAGAGAGCTCCACGCTCAGAAGGAAACACCTGCAAAACAGAAAAAAAAAGCACAATCAATCGGCTCCCCCCTCCCCTTTTCATTCAAAACCTCCTTCTTTAAAGAATTTTCAGCCTCTTTTCAATGAAACACAACTCCCTTTCAGAGGTTCCGTTACATCCTTTTTGAAAAATTTTTGAAACTGAAATTTTAATGTTGCCGTTTTCAAAAGGGGAGAGTCTTGTGTTTTTAAAAAAATTTGTTTCATTTGCCTAAGTTTTAGGTAAAATAAAAAGAAATAAATGATTTTAAAAATTGTTCGGCTGTGGTGTCATTTAATGCTGCTTCCTTTTGAAAATAGCATCTTATGCAAGCAAATAAATAAAAAGAAAAAAATGAATAGTGAAATAAATGAGAGGCTTTTATGGAAATGCCACCACAATCCACTTTTAAAATCCTTTTGAAAAGAAAATAAAGTTTTATTTTGTTTTTGTAAATCTTTTATTTTCAAGTGGGGTGCCACATGTGTGTGGGCCCACTAACTAAAAAAATAAATAAACAAATAACATTAAGAAATTAAAAAAAAGAATTTGCAAATTGGTGCGATCTCCGAGTGGGTCCCGCTCCATTTATTTGAAAATAAAAACAGAAGAAATAACTTTTTTTTTTTTGGATTTTTTATAATACGAGATAAAACTTTGTTTGTTTTCAAGAATTTGGAAAAAAATGTTTTTTCAGGGCAAAAATATGGATAAAGAAAATACAGAAATTTTGTAAAGAGATTTAAAATCTTTTTGTAAAAAGGTTTGAGATAAAATCTTTAAAATCAATATCCAAATATCCAGATTATTTTCCTGAGAAAACCTTTGTAAAAAAAAAGTCTTGGGGGTAAAATGGGAAAGATTGGCAGTTTTGAAAACCCAGGGTTTTGAAATCAATTTTAAAAAGAGTTAAAACTCGAATCTGGATTGAGAATTTTTGAAATTGAGAGTTTCTGAACCTCGAAATGACATGCTATGCAGTGAAATGATATGAAATGTTCATGGAATGCTATGCAAAGACATGTTTCAAGAAATGCTACTCTGAGCCAGGACTTGGAAATTCTAGCTTTTTGTCTAGAAAAGGATTTTGAAAATTTGCAGTTTGAAGATGTTTCTGAACCTAAATATGGAACTTTTGAGGCTCAAGAATGAAATTGAGGACTTTCTGCAAGGTTCAATCTCAAAAAATGACCATTTTGTCCTTCATTGCTTCCAGAGAACTGAAATGTGATGATTGGTGGCGATGTCAGAGAGGTGAGTGAAAATTTGGGGTGTTTACAAGAGGCCATGTGGTGCCACCTCTAAGTGACCCCACACTGCCAAATGGCAGAGGATAAAAGGAGAGAGAAATAAAACACCAAATGGCGCCACCTCAGTGACAAGGCTCCTATATTTTTGGGTTTTTCGAAATCCAAGTTTTACAAAAGGAAAGCCTATGTGGCGGCACCTCAGAGTGGACCCCACATCATTTTTTTATTGAAATAAAAGCAAGAAAGTAAATCCGCTTTTTGAAATTTTCATAAAAACTTAGACTAACTGGCAAATAAGAAATACTTGGCCTAATTACAGAAATTTTGAAAAGAGGTGGCCCCTTTAGGGCGATTTTGTAAAAGAATGATATTTGAAATTGCTGACAAAAGGGCAAAATCTAAGATAAAATGGCTAACTTCAAACCTAAAATCCATATTGAAAACTATCCAGATCGTTTTCCTGAGAAAATCTTTTGAAATTCAAAGTTCTGGGAGTAAAATGGGAAGAATTGACAATTTTGAAGACACAGGGTTTTGAAATCAATTTTGAAAAGAGTTGAAATTTGAATCTGGATTGAAAATTTTGAATCGAGAGTTCTGGATCTCGAATTGACGTGCTGTGCAGTGCAGTGATATGAAATGCTCATGCAATGATATGCAATGACATGTCTTATGAAATGCAATCCTGAACCAGGATTTGGAGATTCCCATCTCCTGTCAGGAATAAAACTTTGAAAATTTGAGCTAAAATAGAGAAATTTTGAGAGTTATAGATGAAATTTGGACTTTTGCAAGTTCCAAGCTCAGAAAATGACCATTTCACCCTTTGGCGATCTCAGGGGATGAATGATGATGTTTGGTGGAAATGTCGGGGAGGTGAGTGAAAATTTGGGGTGTTTACAGTGCCATGGCCTTGCTACTTGCTTTACTCTTCGTACTTTATGTTCCTATGCTATGATGTTGGTTGTGCACTTACTTTCGTATGTGTTCATCTTTACCTTGTTGCCGCACTTCGTGCATATGCTTTGCTTGTGCATGTATTCTTATATCTGTCGTATGCTCTCTTGCTTACGCTTATCGTTTAATCGAGGTGCAACCCCATGCCTCGTGAGTCATCCTTTACACTTGTTAGTCAGTATAGGATCTCATATCTCGTGAGTTGCTTACGTAGTTGTCTGCTTGTGTGTTTCGATGGTCGAGGTATGATTCCATACCTCGTGTGTAGCTCTAGCATTCTACCCTCGCGGTGTAGCTTCACCCATCGAGTCTTGCCCCTCGATTTACCATTGCATTAGTATGTGCACGGGTTTGCCCTTTGTCAGCTTGCACTCCTTGAGTGCAATTTCGAGTGTATAGTGTATATCGTTTCACTTGTCTTAAAAGCCACGACACACACTTATGCACTTCGGTTCTCTAAAGATGATGGTCTTAGGTGCAAACCTATTTTCAAAGATGTATGGTTTTGTAAAGCAGAGATAGCGGCCGGATCTCCCAAATCGATGTATTTAGGAGAGGTGTGTTACAACCTCAGTTTGCCTATCCGATACGACTCATATAACCTTGTTTAGGAGCCTGTGCACGAGTAGGGAGGGGATCCTAGCAAGGTACTTGTGCCTCCGCTAGATCGGCGTTACATCACTTTTGATGCGAGACCTAATTTCTAGGGTTTTTGGTTCAACCAAGATAGTAGTGCATTCTGATGATGCATAAATTATATGTTTTCTTAACACATTTTCACTGCATAAATGCATCATCTATAGGTTTAAGGTCCACACTTAGGTGCATAATGATATTATAGAGCTATGGTTCGAATTTGATCGAAATCGGACTTAAAATGAAGAAATTAATGCATTTCTAGTGTTGCGGGTCAAACCTCGGAGCAGAATTGAAGGATTTGGATCCAAACGCCCATCTGGGTCTTGGATCTGGGCCAAAACACTTAGAGATCCACTCCAGCCAACCCAATTCACGTTTTCATAGAATATTTTCTAAAAAAAACCCTATAGAAAGAGGCGCCCAGTGAATATTTTAGTTTTAAACCCTTTTCTGGAAAAACGCCCAAAATAACCCAAATCGTTAAAAGAGGAGAACACGCCCATAGGGCTTTTGTCTTTGCTTTGGTTTTCGTGCCCTAGGGGCACGAATCTTGGTCCAGCCCCTTCTCACCCCTCACCTCACGCCACCTCCATTAGAGCTTGAAGAAATGCTTGAGATCCAAGCTTTCTCCCTTGCCTTTCTTTCATATCTTTCCAGTTCTTTTTCCTCCATGTTGGTTAATCCCATGTTTGTTGTGTTTTGTAGGTGCTGCAGAGGTTGAAGACACCTTCTCTTGCGTGGAAGTGCGAGACACTCCAACAAGAGGGATCGACTCTACCTCCATCCGATCTTCTAAGCCACCCGATCGAGAATCGGTTCATTCTCCATCTTCGATGAACTTCAAACATGTTGCAGCTGTACAATATTGTTTCATGGTGTATTTCCAGCATCAATGAGGTTCCTCGCGGTGCGAAGTCAAGCAAAGTTCACTCTGCCTTTCCCCTCAATCGTCGGATCGCCCTGGAGGTTAGATCTTCTCATCCACTTCTTCTAGTTAAAGCCCAAGTGTTGTGCGTGTGTTGTGTGTTATTGTCTGTGTGTGTGCTGTGTATTTTTACTATTTTGAACCCTAGCATAGATGGGTGTGCAGAGACCAGCACGTTGGGATTTAGGTGTTGTTTAATTGCTTTAGGCATTTTTAGAGTTTGAAAAAAAAGTAAAAATCGAGTTCTTGTGTTCTGTTGTTGTGTGTTGTCCATTTATAATGTTCTTATTTTGTGATTCTCGTCCAGCATAGTGGTTCAATTAGGTGTCTTAAACTTAGTTAGATTTAGTTTCAATTTAATCCATTGTGTGTTGTTGAAGATCAATATTTCTCATATGCGTCTAACTTAGATTTTATTTTCCATTAGTTGTAGTATTTTCTGTATGATATTAGTTTGATTGATTAGGTTGATATATTTGTTGATCTAGTTAAATTGTTGGGTAGATTAAATAATGTTAATTTTGTAGTAGATTTAGTTAATATTGATTTTAGATGTTTTGTGTTTTAGGTTCGTTATTTGGGTAGATTTATGCTTCAGTGTTTTCTGTTCTTTTTACAGCATGTTAGTTAGATTAATAGTTGTGTTTCGTAGTTTAACATTCAAATTCATTAGCGTGTATTAGTGTAATGTAGTTTAGCTGCTTGATTAGATATATGTTAGTAGTTGTTTTTAGTTTAATTTGTAGTTTTGTGTAGATTCAATCTAGTGATTGGTATCATTTTGTATGGTTAAAATTTCATATGTAGCAGTTTGTTAGTTTAATGTTTGATATAAGTTAGGATAGATTTAATCATAGGATGATATTCGTAATGATGTAGGGCTTAGATTTTTTTTTATAATTAGTTTAGTCATTTTTATGTTAATTTAGTATTGTCGATTTTTATGTAATGTCTAATATAGTTGTTTCTTCTAATTCGTGTGTACATTATCTTTTACCCTTTGTGTTATTCGTATATAAGTTAATTTAGTTAGGGTAGAAATAGGTTATATTAGCTTAGTTAGTAATGAGTTTATATATTAGTTAAGGGCATGGTAGTCATTGTAGTTAGAATACGTTTTTGGTAAAGATCTTAGCCTCTCCAAAGTCGTGGATTTCAATTCAGGAAAGTTTTAATAAATTTTGTCCAGCCAATTTGCCAAGGAGTTATTGTTTTAAAAAGTGGAAAACCCCTTTGAATTTCAAATGAATTTCCAAAAGTGCTTACACGATTTTTGGTAAGATTAGAAATGCTACATTGTCTTTTAAAGCTAACCAAAAAAATGTGTTTTGTGTTTTAGGAAACGTTTTCAAAATGGCTCTCTTGCTTTTAATGAAAAAATGGAAAAAACGTATGGGCCTTAGTAGCTGGACGGTTTTTACAAGTTAAAAACTTTCTAAATGAGCAATTAAGGTAATTATGGAAGAGGCAGTCATTCCCAATTTCCTGAATTAGCCTATAGAGTCCTTTTGCTAACTTCTCTAGTTTGACCTAACCTAGATTTAATGCTAATTAATCTAGTAAGTTTTGAATTAGTTTTAAATTAGGTCTAATCAAGTCGTGTGATAGGTTTTAGGAAAGTCCCTTTAGTGTATTATGATTTTAGTAATGGTTGTTTCTATTAGAGTTAGGTGTTTAGATTAAATAGATTAAGTTTAATTTTAATGCCTTTCAATATCGGTTTTGGTAATTAATTTTTAATTGATAGGTTTTCTTTGGAATGAATGTTGATTTTAGTAGCCTAGTTAGTTAATCATCTAGGGTGGCATGCAAATCAATGCCCTATCCTAAACCGCCACTCTAGCTAATTTCAATTAGTAGCTAACCCTAGTTAATATCTAATCGTAGTTAGTTGTTAACAATAGTTAGTATCTAACAGACCCTAGCTAATCTTAGTTAGTTAGTTATTAACCTAGGTAGTTAATTAACTTTAGTTAGTTAGTTAACTCTAGTTAACCCTAACCATAACATCTTTAACCTTAGTTAACTATAGTTAGTACTTTACTCTAACTTAGTTCCTGACTCTAGTTAGACTAACATTAGGTAGTAGTTGTGTTTTATTTAGGGTTTAGAATTAATATTAGAGTAGTTAGCAGGTTAGTGACATTAGAATTAGAGTTATAACTTAGTTTACAATAGATTACTAATAGTGATGTGTTTAGATTAGGTTTTAACAGTCGTTGTTTAGTTCTTTTATTAACTTTGTAATTAGCTTAATTTTTGTTCTTTTTCTGTAGTTTAGCAATAGTTTAGGTTAGTGTATGACTGTTTTAATGTGTGCTTTAATGATAGAATGTCATTCGTGGATGTATATGAATGAATAGTGCACTGATTTTAAAACTGATTTTTACCCAGTCGTGCACTCGTTATTTTATGTGGATTTTTCTGGAGTTTTCTGAAAATTATTTTTCTATTCTTCACATCCATGTTTTTACTGTCTGCAAACAAAATTTCAGCTTGATCCGAGTTGGTTTGGTCTGGTTTTTAAGCGTTTTGTGAAAACAGCTTTTTTGGGATTTTAAATTTCGGGTTCTGCGATTTCCAAGATTATCCTGATTTTGAAACACTTATATCTGGAGATCCAGAATGTATTTTTCAAATCTGTAAAAACTGTCATCTTCTTGGATCTGTTAGTTACAGAACAAAAGTAATTTGGTGAATTTTAAAATCCGTTTGACCTTTCAAAGCATCAGTTTGTGAAAAGCTGTCAGAGTCCACTTTTGCATTCTTTAGGGACAAAACAGTCATTTAGTTAATTGTTTGATTTAGTGTAGTTTTAGTGTTTTCTAGTATTGTAGTTAGTGAATTAACAATAGTTAGTTAGCATGCATTTTCTTAGTTAGTTTAGTTAGAAGTTGTAATTGTAGTTTTCTTTAGTTGTTTAATTGTGTTTTCATTTAGTTGTTGATTTAGCAATAATCGTAGATGTAAATTAGATTTAATTTTTCTAGTTTACTGACTTTTTTGTTTTCATTGTGTAGGTTGATAAGTTAGAACAGGTTTACATGTGTATTTCAAAGATGAAGTTGTTATCGTCGCAAATTTTTTCCCGTCTTCCCTTCCTTGCGGAGGAGAGAGGGAAATGCTTTCGCGATTCAAACTTGACCGGATTTTGGAAATTGTTTTGAAATACTCACCTCTGTTTTGAAAATTGCGGGAAAATCCATGGGATGGGGCTCGACCTGTCGGTACGAGGTTCGACCGTTCCTGCCGCCTTTAACAGGGGTAATCGAACCAAGGACCAAAATTGTGCTTGACATAGTTAAATCATCGAAATTGTGTTCTATCCTAAATGCACAGAGAATTCAGGCATGTGCTATGAGGTTTTGTAAAATGCAAGTTGGAAAATATGATGTATGCTTAGAAAACATTTGAAGTTGAAAAGCATTTCTCAGGAAAAAGATGGAAATCAATTTCTCAGGGAACTCAGACGAAGAAGTTTTTAAATCTCGAGAAAGTTTATAAAGATTTGGAAAATCTTGAATAAATGAGAATCTCGAGAAAATGGTAAGAACTCTTGAGAAAAGATGAGCACTTGAAAAGGGAAACACTTTTCAGGAAAGCTCAGACTTTGAGAATTTTCTTAGGAAAATGATGGAAAATTTATAGGAAAACTCATTGGAGAAGGAAATTCAGAACTTAGGAAGTTGAAATCCTGAGAATCTTGTTTTTGAAATATCTGAAAATCAACTTTAATTCTTGAGAAAAATGAGAAATTCCTTCGAAAAATGAATCTTAAGAAAATAATATTTTCAGGGAAAATCATGGGAAAACTTTAACTTGGGAAATCCAACTTCGAAAATCTTCATAGTTTCTTGAGGAATCGATTTCCATGAAGTGAAAATTTCTTGAGAAAATCATGAGAAAAACAGATGATGCAGATGATTTGAATGAATGAATGCACTTTGAAAAACTTTCTAAAAAATTTATTGGAAAAATGTGGATTAAGCCAAAGTAAATCCTTCACATATTCTGACTGTGGCCAAAATAAAATGCATGAATCACATAAACAGGATATTGCAGGAATTTAAACTATATGATATGCATCCTAGTCTAAGCAGAAAATTAAATCTCTTATTCCAAAATTTACATTATTACATCACTAAATAAATGAAAGAAAGGGGAATTGCAGACTTCAGTTCCTTCTTTTGAATGTCTTTGCCAAACTTGAAATGGGGTTAGCTTAAATATGTGGGTTTTTCCAAGATTTTCCAATAATATTCTGAAATTATTGGACTTAGTCGGATATAAACCCTATTTTCATGCTTTCTTGATATTTGAAATGATGTAAATGCAAGAAATTCAGTAAGAAATAGTTTGAAATTCGAAATTATGGTCAAAATGACCAAAATACCCTTAATATTGAATTTACACCTTTAAAATCAGGGTTTTTTGAAGGAAATTTTGGTAAAATTGAGATTTTGAAATTTGAACTGAATCAAATGATAATGAAATGCAGTATGAGGCATGATGACATGCTGCTAAACACATTAGGATTATAAAATCAGAATTTTGACATGCTATCATCCAACAAAAATAACAAATTTCGCTTGTTTTTCGCTTGGATCTGGGTCCCGCGGGACCCTGTTTTGATGATACGACTAAACCGAGCATCAAACGAGTTCCAAATGCTGTCAAATTCGGTATGAAGCATCTACCTATTCTGATAAATAGCCTAGAATACTAAAACTCACGAAATGACATGGTTTAGATACTAAAATTTAAAAAAAAAATCCTAAAAAGGGCAAATTTTGCCTACAGACCCGAACCAAATGCAACACTTAATGCAGTAATACGAGAATTCCACCATACAAACATATAAGATTTTTCAGACTGCTAAATTACATAAAAATAAGCAATTTTGTCTTTTACAGCCTCGGGATTTGAACTACGGTGAGTTCAGAAATAGGGATTTGATTCTGACGGAGGTAAAATCACTGTGTTCTGATGTAAAATTGCATAAAAAATAGCATCCTACCATAGAAATTTCTGATATTTAACTGAGGAACTGACGACACACACAGAAACAACTTTTATTTTTATGATTTTGACATTTAATCAACAAGAACAGAAATACAAATAGGACTTTTCATGCCTAAATCAACAAAGCAGATAAATATCACAAAACAGGAGACTGACAAGAAAAATCCGAAACAGGTATCAAAACTATTCTAAAAATAATAAAATTTCAGATTCAAATAGAGGACATCCCGAACATGACATTCACATTTTACAGATTCGGATTTGGAGTAATACTCAAAGAGAACCTATCGACTTAAGTCGATCCAAAGTCTCAGAGACCCAAATCAGGCTCTGACACGTGTCTCAAAGTCTCGGATTTTTTTCAGATATTAAACAAATTCCGAAAAATCATAACAAATCATATTAAATACTAGACATCATCTCGCGTTCAGGACATTTTTTGGATCGAACATTGGATCTCATATGAAAGAGATCTCGATTTTACAAGTCGGAAGTAAATTTTCAAAACGTATCTCAGGTAACAAAACCCGACCTACCATTTTGAACTTTTACCGAAGTAAACAGATTCAAATCATTCCGAATTTTTCGCATCTTGTTATAAACACCTAAAGGCGCATACTATGATTTTATCATAATTTTTAACGAAAAATAAATGCATGAAATGATGTGTAGACTGACTCACAAAAATATAGCGTTACCTAAATGAAGCTGAATGCATGAGATATTAAATAAATCCATGGAACATGATATTTAAATGAAATAAAACATAAATATAACCTATTTTTAATGTATGAACATGATAAATGCATGAAATCTAATCAACAAAGCATTAAAACATTTTTTTGATATATGTCATTTTATGAGAATAGCTCGATCCATCCCTCGGATGAGCTCTTTCTTCAAACGACAACACGAATCAAATCATGATAAAATCGATTGGAATAGGGGCTTACCTTGTGTTCTCCTGCGGTTTTGAAACTCCCAAAATGAGCGGCTACCTTGATAATGGTCTCCAGAGGGGCGTGAACCTAGAGGAAACCAAGAAAGAAAAAAAAATGGAATTATGAAGTTCAGTTCTCAAACAGGGCTCTCCTGAGTTGGGCGTGGGCTAGGGTATTTGTAGAAATTTTGAAAATTTTCAAAATTCAAACACAGTGAATCTGGACCTTCCATGTGGCGCCATCTTAGGGCATGCCATTTTGATTTTTGAGAAAATAAAAATAAGAATTTTGTGGGTGAGACACCTCAGCAGGGGATTTTTTTGGAATTTTTCAAAATGTAGCTTGATTTTCTCTGCAGGAGTCTCCCAAATGGTGCTACCTCAGAGGGTGCTACCTGGGGTTTGAAATTCAAAGTTTGCTTTTTGCAAGGATCCCTCATGTGGTGCCACCTCATGGTGGGCTACTTTTATTTTAAATAAAATAAAAATAAAAAATGAAGCCAAGTGGGAGCTCTGGAATGGCGCCACCTCAAAAGGTGTTTGAGATTTGAATATAGAAGCAGTAGGAGCATGCCATGTGGCGCCACATCAGAGTGGCTCTTGACACGTGTCATAAGAACAGGGCAGTGGGCTCAGAAGCTGCCACCTCAGAGGAGTTTGAGTTCTACTTTTTCTGATGAAAGGAGATCTGGACATGTGGTAGTCCAGGATGGTTCCATACCTGACAAGTGTCAGCTTGCTGGAGGAGGTTCTTCAGATGGCGCCACCTCAGAGAAGAAATTTGAAATTCAAATGAGGTTGGCTCTGGAAGAATAGAGGGTGGACATGTGGCAGCACCTCAGGGTGGCTCCTACAGAGCCATGTGGCAGGAGAGACGAACAAGGAACATGTGGCGCCATATCAAACCAGATGGAAAAAGTAAAGTTCAGGATTTGCACCACCTAGGCCTTGTTTGAATTTTTTTGAATGGTTGCTTTTTTTGAAGAAGGCCAAGAGTGACACGTGTCCTCTACTTTTTCTGAAGGAAGCTAGGAGTGACATGTGTCACTTACTTTTCTGAGAAAAGGAGAGACATGTGTCATCCTGCTTTTTCTAAAGGAAGGAGAGATTGGCACGTGTTCTCTGCAGAAGACACACTTCAACTGGTGCCACCTCAGGGGAGACAAGCTTTACTTTTTCTGAACAGGACAACACATGACACGTGGCATCTCATGGTGACCTTGGAATGACACATGACACAGGGTGAAGATGGTGGACACTGACACGTGGCATGGAATGAAGAGGATGTCTAATGACATGTGGCGGCATCTTAAAGTGGCCCCACACTGACACGTGTCGGAGGATGGAAGGAGAGAGAAAATGACAAGTGGCGCCAATTCAGGGACAAGGCTCCTATACTTTTGGATTTTTTCAAAATTTAGGTTTTTCAAAAGAAAAGCCTATGTGACACCACCTCAACGTGGGTCCCACATTGCTTCTTTATTGAAATAAGGACAAGACAGTAAATCCTTTTTTTTGGAATTTTCATAAAATATAGACTAATTGGCAAAACAAAAATTTTGAAAAGAGTTGGCCCCTGTAGGGCAATTTTGTAAAAGGAAGATATTTGAAATTGTCAAAAGGGCAAAATCTGAGATAAGGTGGCTGAAATCCATATTGAAAACTATCCAGATTGTTTTCTTGATAAAATATTTTGAAATTCAGAGTCCTGGGGGTAAAATGGGAAGAATTGATAATTTTGAAGACCCAGGGTTTTGAAATTGATTTAAAAAAGAGTTGAAATTCAAATCTGGATTGAAAATTTTGAAATCGAGAGTTTCGGACCTCGAAATGACATGCTGTGCAGTGCAGTGATATGAAATGTTCATGCAATGCTATGCAATGACATGTCTTATGAAATGTAATCCTGAACCGGGCTTTGGAGATTCTCGTCTCCTGTCAAGAGTAGAATTTTGAACATCTGAGCCAAAAATAGAGAAATTTTGAGAGTTGCAGATGCAATTTAGACTTCTGTAAGGTCCGGGCTCAGAAAATGACCATTTTGCCCTTCGGCGATTTCAAAGGCTGGATGATGATGCTTGGTGGAAATGTTGGAGAGGTGAGTGAAAATTTGGAGTGTTTACAGATGCCCTTCTTTGCTACTAAGCCGGCTTGTGGCCGAGCTTAGTGGCAAAGAAAAACACACCAAATTTGGGCTATGAAATGGAGAATGAAGAGGAACAGATTTGCTTTTTTATAGCAAAGTTTAGGTTTTTTCCCTTAACCTGGATGGGACAGAAATACCTCTCATGGAACGAAGCTCAGGTTTTAACCCTTGACCTGATTGGGGAATGAAATATTTCATAAATTGAGATTCAGGTTTGTACCCTTAACCTGATCGGGCGGAAGATGAAATACCTCATTCAATGAGGCTCAGGTTTGTATCCTTATCCTGATCGGACGGAAAGTGAAATACCTCATCAAAGGAGGCTCAGGTTTGTACCCTTATCCTGATTGGGCGTAAAATGGAATACCTCATCAAAGGAGGCTCAAGTTTGTACCCTTATCCTGATTGGGCGTAAAATGGAATACCTCATCAAAAAAGGCTCAGGTTTGCACCCTTAACCTGATCGGGCGGGAATCAAGTCCTTAAGAGGGATTGAAAATTGGTGTCTGGATATATCAAAGACGGACATCACGCTCTCTCTTCGCGTCCGGATAGCTAGAAAATATTGTCAAAATGTTGAGAATTTTGTTGTTGATCCAAAATATTTGAAAATGATGCATATTGTGGCAAAAACATTCTTTCTTTTCTACCTGAAGCACTACCTCCAAATGAGATTCACTTCGTAGAATCGAGATTGGGAATCCAAATTACTTGTGATTGACCTTCTTCAAGGAAGTTATCAATTTCCTTGATATGAACAGGAAAGAGAATTTGATATTATGAAAGCAATTGATGAAAGGATATTGATAATAGAATTTCACAAATTTAAAGAAGATTCTTGATAGATTTGGCAGTTTGATATCCTGGGAGCTTCTCTCATGATAATCTTTCTACACTCTTTTGGGTCTCTTGGATTTTTGCTACATTCTCCTTCATTTTGGAGATGTTCTGACTTTTTCTCTCTTTCTTTTTCCTCTCTTGCTCTCTTTTGGGAAGAGTACGTTACAAACTCCTTCAACTTGGAGATGTTTCGATCCTTCTTGGACGATATTGGCTCATGGGTTAGAGATCTTTGGATGATAGCGGAAATTAAATATCTTTTAGGGATTGTCGGGAGGTTCATCGCATCTGCCTTCATCTCGACAGTGCTTTGGACTTTTCCTGGAAGGATCCGTCACAAACTCCGTCATCTTGGAGATGTTTCAAATCTTCTTTGGCCCCGGGGGTCTACTCGCTTAATTCACCTTCATCTTGACGACAAGTGAGAGATCCATTTTTCGGATATTTAATTGCAGCTTAGGTGATTTTAAGGAGACAGGGTTTAGATGAATTCTCTCTTTTCTAGCGCTCAAGATATTTCCACTGCCTCATTTTCACAAGAATGGTCTTTAAAAATGTGCCATTGACTGTGATCAATATCAATCATCTACGGCTTTTCAATAACATTGAATCTTCTTTTCTGGTCATATCGAGGACTTATCCTTCGTTCTTTTGGTTGGACAATAGAAAGAATTTGAATTCTGAATCTCTTTTCGCAAAAGCTTCGCTCTTTTGGAAGTAATGCTGAAGGTAAACTGAGGTAAAAATTTGCGCAATAAAATTTTGAAATCAACAGGTAATTAATTGATAAATTGACAAAATGTTCTTGAAATCCTTGATGAAAGAGAGCATTTGAGGTCCTGCTTAACGCATCCGTGACGAAAATTATCCTCTCCTTTCCCCAAAGGAGGCGACTAATAATATCAGTTCCATTAAGAACGACCATCTTTAGGAATAATATTAGTTCGATTAAGAACGACCATCGGTTCATTTGGAACACTATTAGTTCAATGAAGAACGACTATCGCTAAGAATAATATCAGTTTAATGAAGAACGACCATCGGTTCATTTGGAACGCTATCAGTTCAATGAAGAATGACTATCAGTTCACTTGAAACACTATCAGTTCAATGGAGAACGACTATCAGTTCACTTGGAACACTATCAATTCGATGAAGAACGACTATCAGTTCGATGAAGAACGACTATCAGTTCACTTGGAACATTAATGAGGAACAACTATCAGTTCACTTGGAACACTATCAGTTCAATGAAGAACGACTATCAGTTCGATAAAGAACGACTATCAGTTCACTTGGAATACTATCAGTTCAATGAAGAACGACTATCAGTTTGATGAAGAACGACTATCAGTTCACTTGAGAACACTATCAGTTCAATGAAGAACGACTATCAGTTCACTTGGAACACTATCAATTCAATAAAGAACGACTATCAGTTCACTTGGAACACTATCAGTTCAATGAAGAATGACTATCAGTTCACTTGGAACACTATCAGTTCGATGAAGAACGACTATCAGTTCACTTGGGAATGCTATCAGTTCAATGAAGAACGACTATCAGTTCGCTTGGAACACTTATCAGTTCGATGAACAACGACTATCAGTTCACTTGGAACACTATGAGTTCGATGAAGAACGACTATCAGTTCACTTGGGAACGCTATCAGTTCAATGAAGAACGACTATCAGTTCGCTTGGAACACTTATCAGTTCGATGAAGAACGACTATCAGTTCACTTGGAACACTATGAGTTCGATGAAGAACGACTATCAGTTCACTTGGGAACGCTATCAGTTCAATGAAGAACGACTATCAGTTCGCTTGGAACACTATCAGTTCACTTGGAACACTATCAGTTCAATGAAGAACGACTATCAGTTCACTTGGAACACTATCAGTTCGATGAAGAACGACTATCAGTTCACTTGGAACACTTATCAGTTTAATGAAGAACAACTATCAGTTCACTTGGAACAATATCAGTTCAATTAAGAACGATTATCAGTTCACTTGGAACACTATCAGTTCACTTGGAATACTATCTGTTAAATGAAGAACGAGGACCATTATAGAGAGTTGGATCGCTTCTATGAATGGTTTCAGGATTATTCCCTTATCCTGAACAGGGAATGCAAATTGGATGACCTGGCGGTCGAAATTGAGAATTTTGGTAATTTGAAAATTGGAAATTGGGTGACCCGGAGGTCGAAATTAAAGAATTGAATGACCCAAGGATTTGAATTGGAATTGGTGGGCAAAATATCAATTTTGAGAAATCGACTGACCCTTGGATCAATGCGGAAGAATGAATGACTCAAATAAAGTAAAGAGATCACGAGTCAGAACCCGGATCAACAAAGGAAAATAAAGAGCTCGGGTCAGGGCTCGAGTAAATAAAGAGATCTCGAGTCGGAACCTGGATCAATAGAGAAAAGAGCTCGAATAAGGTAAAGAGATCTCGAGTCGGAACCCGGATCAACAAAAGAAAATGAAGAGCTCGAATCTGAGCTCGAATGACTAAAGAGATCTCGAGTCGGAACCCGGATCAACAAAAGAAAATAAAGAGCTCGAATGAATAAAGAGATCTCGGGTCGAAACCCGGATCAACAAAATAAAATGAAAAGCTTGAATATGAGCTCGAATGAATAAAGAGATCTCGAGTCGGAACCCGGATCAACAAAAGAAAATAAAGAGCTTGAATCTGAGCTCGAATGAATAAAGAGATCTCGAGTCGGAACCCGGATCAACAAAAGAAAATGAAGAGCTCGAATCTGAGCTCGAATGAATAAAGAGATCTCGAGTCGGAACCCGGATCAACAAAAGAAAATGAAGAGCTCGAATGAATAAAGAGATCTCGAGTCGAAACTCGGATCAACAAAAGAAAATGAAGAGCTCGAATGAATAAAGAGATCTCGAGTCGGAACCCGGATCAACAAAAGAAAATGAAGAGCTCGAATCTGAGCTCGAATGAATAAAGAGATCTCGAGTCGGAACCCAGATCAATAAAAGAAAATGAAGAGCTTGAATAAAGTAGAGAGATCTCGAGTCGGAACTCGGATCAACAAAGGAAAAATATGGACCAACTTGAAGGTTGGAGTTTGAAAGGAAAGGAGCTTGCATCGGAATTCAGATCTTCAGAGGAGAACCCGGTTAGGGGATCGAAATTTTGCAAATTGTCAGTGCGGGAACTGGATTTTTGAAAAGAGGATCCTATCTGAAGAATTTTGAGAAAAAATCAACAGAGATTGATGATTAAGATGAGAAATCATTCATAGTCTCAGGATTTATCCCTTATCCTGAATGAGAAATGGAATTGGGTGCATAGTTAATGCAAATGCAATGCACATGCACATGCACATGAAATGCAAATGAAGTGCAAATGAATGGTGAGAGATTTTATTTGACCCTGCCTGCATACAGAATGTTTTGAGCTAAAATTTTAAAAAAATGCCCCAGTGTAACTAGGGAGGAAAATTTTGAATAAAGGAAGGATAATTGATGATATGGTAGACAATTGGAAGAATATCTCATTACTAAGGATGGAGTCGCCGCTGAAATCACGACAATTGTGTTGTCAATCTTTGTAAGAGAAATAACAACGGAAAATGTGCCTTGTTACCTAGGTGAGGTCCTCAACCACGAGGAAAATACCATTTTTGAAGAAAAGAGATACCTCTTGAAAAAAAACAATCCAAAAACGGATTTAGAATAAGGAGAAGGCAAGTGGGTAAACAATTTCCTCCGCAATAATCAAAGTATGCCTGAGGAAAATAAGATGAAGAATTTTGCAAATAGACAAAAGGATTGAAAATCCAATGAGAGAAAACATATGGTTTTGGAAAATTACAGGCAGGATAAAAATGCAGCTGGAAATTCGAGATCCAGTAGAAAGGGAGAATGGAAAATCACCTGGAGTTTTGAAAGAAATAGGATATTTTAAAAAGTCATCCAGGGTTTGAGAAAATAAAGGAAAGGATGAGAATATGGATATTTGAAAAATATTTTTGGGAAAATATGAGAGAAATAAAGGTAGCATACAAACTCACATCCTGCACAAACATTTATGCCCATTCAGCACTCCCTAAAAGGCTGACTCTAGATGTATCATTTTGAAAACAGTTGTAGGACCTTAATCCTAACTCTAGGTTCATATCATCTTTGTCCAATTCAGTTATGCCGATATACCCGAATCGAAATCCAAGGTATGTGGCATATAATCTCAACTCCGGTTCTAAGGTAAGGTTTTCCAACATCCTTGAGCGCCTACCGATATACTTCGGACTGTGGCCTGAGGTACGTGGTAGGGGGGTGTTAACCCAAATAATTGGCCCAGTTGTGAGGCTTTGTCCCGAACTAGGGTTCTGGAAGAGAGCCCAGCAACGTGAAGACCGGGTAATGATAGGTAAGGGGGGTTTGGAAAAAAATGATCACATGCAAGAAATAGAAGGCTCTAAGTCTTAGAGAGATAGATTTTTGAAAATCTTTGAACAAGCATATATTGTTTGCATTCAGATCCTAAATTGAGGAGAGTTATATTTAGACCTAAGTCTATGTGAGCATGAAAATATCTCCTCAATCTGGTCCTACCAAACCATGTCTAGTCTATATGCAGTTAATGTCAGCTAGGTCAAAATCTCGGCTCCTAGGTTCGCATGATATAAAAAATAAAAGAGCTGACATTTTGTGAACATAATTTCAATAATTTAACTAAGTCAAGCACAATTTTGGTCAGACAAGGACAGGTCCCATCATGGTCGCCAAACCTGTTATCGTCGCAAAATTTTTTCTGTCTTCCCTTCCTTGCGGAAGAGAGAGGGAAATGCTTTCGCGATTCAAACTTGACCAGATTTTGGAAATTGTTTTGAAATACTCACCTCCGTTTTGAAAATTGCGGGAAAATCCATGGGATGGGGCTCGACCTATCGGTACGAGGTTCGACCGTTCCTGCCACCTTTAACAGTGGTAATCGAACCAAGGACCAAAATTGTGCTTGACATAGTTAAATCATCGAAATTGTGTTCTATCCTAAATGCACGGAGAATTCAGGCATGTGCTATGAGGTTTTGTAAAATGCAAGTTGAAAATATGATGTATGCTTAGAAAACATTTGAAGTTGAAAAGCATTTCTCAGGAAAAAGATGGAAATCAATTTCTCAGGGAACTCAGACGAAGAAGTTTTTAAATCTCGAGAAAGTTTATAAAGATTTGGAAAATCTTGAATAAATGAGAATCTCGAGAAAATGGTAAGAACTCTTGAGAAAAGATGAACACTTGAAAAGGGTAACACTTTTCAGGAAAGCTCGGACTTTGAGAATTTTCTTAGAAAAATGATGGAAAATTTATAGGAAAACTCATTGGAGAAGGAAATTCAGAACTTAGGAAGTTGAAATCCTGAGAATCTTGTTTTTGAAATATCTGAAAATCAACTTTGATTCTTGAGAAAAATGAGAAATTCCTTCGGAAAATGAATCTTAAGAAAATAATATTTTCAGGGAAAATCATGGGAAAACTTTAACTTGGGAAATCCAACTTCGAAAATCTTCATAGTTTCTTGAGGAATCGATATCCATGAAGTCAAAATTTCTTGAGAAAATCATGAGAAAAACAGATGATGCAGATGATTCGAATGAATGAATGCACTTTTAAAAACTTTCTAAAAAATTTGTTGGAAAAATGTGGATTAAGCCAAAGTAAATCCTTCACATATTCTGACTGTGGCCATGAATATGTTTAGAGTTTACTTGAGTTAATTCACAATATTTTGAAAATTTAGAAATATGATGTGCATTTTAAGATAGCCTAAGAGTGTAGGCTCAGTGTGACTAGTAGAAAGATAATGGATCTGGGTCTCGTCCATATTCCGACTAGGGCCGTAAATATGGACTCCACCGAGTTCATCAACTCCCTAATAGTTGGTGCACGTGCCATTCGTGTACATCCATAGTGCTTTTGAAATAAAATGCATGAATCACATAAACAGGATATTGCAGGAATTTAAACTATATGATATGCATCCTAGTCTAAGCAGAAAATTAAATCTCTTATTCCAAAATTTACATTATTACATCACTAAATAAATGAAAGAAAGGGAAATTGCAGACTTCAGTTCCTTCTTTTGAATGTCCCTGCCAAACTTGAAATGGGGTTGCTCAAATATGTGGGTTTTTCCAAGATTTTCCAATAATATTATGAAATTATTGGACTTAGTCGGATATAAACCCTATTTTCATGCTTTCTTGATATTTGAAACGATGTAAAAGCAAGAAATTCAGTAAGAAATAGTTTGAAATTCGAAATTGTGGTCAAAATGACCAAAATACCCCTAATATTGAAGTTACACCTTTAAAATCAGGGTTTTCTGAAGGAAATTTTGGTAAAATTGAGATTTTGAAATTTGAATTGAATCAAATGATGATGAAATGCAGTATGAGGCATGATGACATGCTGCTAAACACATTAGGATTGTAAAATCAGAATTTTGACATGCTATCATCCATCAAAAATAACAAATTTCACTTGTTTTTCGCTTGGATCCGGGTCCCGCGGGGCCCTGTTTTGATGATACGGCTAGACCGAGCATCAAACGAATTCCAAATGCTGTCAAATTCGGTATGAAGCATATACCTATTCTGATAAATAGCCTAGAATACTAAAACTCACGAAATGACATGGTTTAGATACTAAAATTTAAAAAAAAAATCCTAAAAAGGGTGAATTTCGCCTACGGACCCGAACCAAATGCAACACTTAATGCAGTAATATGAGAATTCCACTGTATAAACATCTGAGATTTTGCATACTGCTAAATTACATGAAAATAAGAAATTTTGTTATTTACAGCCTCGGGATTTGAACTACGGTGAGTTCAGAAATACGGAGGTAAAATCAATCTGTTCTGATGTAAAATTGTATAACAAATAGCATCCGACCATAGAAATTTCTGATATTTAACTGAGGAACTGAAGACATACACAGAAACAAATTTTAGTTTTATGATTTGGCATTTGATCAACGAAAACAGAAATAAAAATACGACTTTTCATGCCTAAATCAACAAAGCAGATAAAAATTACAAAACTGGAGACTGACAAGAAAAATCTGAACCAGATATCAAAACTATTCTAAAAATCATAAGATTTCAGATTCAAATACAGGACATTCCGAACATGACATTCACTTTTTACAGATTCGGATTTGAAGTAATACCCAAAGAGAACCCATCGACTTAAGTCGATCTAAAGTCTCATAGACCCAAATCAGGCTTTGACACGTGTCCCAAAGTCTCGGATTTTTGTCAGATATTAAAAAAATTCTGAAAACTTTTAACAAATCAGATTAAATACTAGACATCATTCCGAGTTCAGGACATTTTTTGGATCGAAAATTGGATCTCATATGAAAGAGATCTCAATTTTACAAGTCGGAAGTAAATTTTCAAAACGTATCCCAGGTAACAAAACCCGACCTACCATTTTGAACTTTTACTGCAGTAACCACATTCAAATCATTCCGAATTTTTGGCAGCTTGTTATAGACACCTAAAGGCACATACTATGATTTTCTCATAATTTTTAACGAAAAATAAATGCATGAAATGACGTGAAGACTGACTGAAAAAAATAGAGAGTTACCTAAATGAAGCTGAATGCATGAGATATTAAATAAATCCATGGAACATGATATTTAAATGAAATAAAACATAAATATAACCTATTTTTAATGTATGAACATGATAAATGCATGAAATCTAATCAAGAAAGCATTAAAACATTTTTTTGATATATGTCATTTTATGAGAATAGCTCAATCCATCCCTCGGATGAGCTCTTTCTTCAAACGACAACACGAATCAAATCATGATAAAATCGATTGGAATAGGGGCTTACCTTGTGTTCTCCTGCGGTTTTGAAACTCCCAAAATGAGCGGATACCTCGATAATGGTCGCCAGAGGGACGTGAATCTAGAGGAAACCAAGAAAAAAAAAATGGAATTATGAAGTTCAGTTCTCAAACAGGGCTCTCCTGAGCTGGGCGTGGGCTAGGGTATTAGTAGAAATTTTGGAAATTTTCAAAATTCAAACACAGTGAATCTGGACCTTCCATGTGGCGCCATCTCAGGGCATGCCATTTTGATTTTTGAGAAAATAAAAATAAGAATTTTGTGAGTGAGACACCTCAGCAGGGGATTTTTTTGGAAATTTTCAAAATGTAGCTTGATTTTCTCTGCAGGAGTCTCCCAAATGGGGCCACCTTAGAGGGTGCTACCTGGGGTTTGAAATTCAAAGTTTGCTTTTTGCAGGGAGCCCTCATGTGGTGCCACCTCATGGTGGGCTACTTTTATTTTAAATAAAATAAAAATAAAAAATGAAGCCAAGTGGGAGCTCTAGAATGGCGCCACCTTAAAAGGTGTTTGAGATTTGAATCTAGAAGCAGTAGGAGCATGCCATGTGGCGCCACATCAGAGTGGCTCTTGACACGTGTCAGAAGAACAGGGCAGTGGGCTCAGAAGGTGCCACCTCAGAGGAGTTTGAGTTCTACTTTTTCTGATGAAAGGAGATTTGGACATGTGGTAGTCCAGGATTGTTCCATACCTGACAAGTGTCAGCTTGCTGGAGGAGGTTCTTCAGATGGGGCCACCTCAGAGAAGAAATTTGAAATTCAAATGAGGTTGGCTCTGGAAGAATAGAGGGTGGACATGTGGCGCCACCTCAAGGTGACTCCTACAATGCCATGTGGCAGGAGAGAGGAACAAGGAACATGTGGTGCCATCTCAGACCAGATGGAAAAAGTAAAGTTCAGGATTTGCACCACCTAGGCCTTGTTTGAATTTTTTTGAATGGTTGCTTTTTTTCAAGAAGGCCAAGAGTGACACGTGTCCTCTACTTTTTCTGAAGGAAGCTAGGAGTGACATGTGTCACTTACTTTTCTGAGAAAAGTAAGGAGAGACATGTGTCATCCTGCTTTTTCTAAAGGAAGGAGAGATTGGCACGTGTTCTCTGCAGAAGACACACTTCAACTGGTGCCACCTCAGGGGAGACAAGCTGTACTTTTTCTGAACAGGACAACACATGACACGTGGCATCTCATGGTGACCTTGGAATGACACATGACACAGGGTGAAGATGGTGGACACTGACACGTGGCATGGAATGAAGAGGATGTCTAATGACATGTGGCGGCATCTTAAAGTGGCCCCACACTGACACGTGTCGGAGGATGGAAGGAGAGAGAAAATGACAAGTGGCGCCAATTCAGGGACAAGGCTCCTATATTTTTGGATTTTTTCAAAATTTAGGTTTTTCAAAAGAAAAGCCTATGTGACACCACCTCAACGTGGGTCCCACATTGCTTCTTTATTGAAATAAGGACAAGACAGTAAATCCTTTTTTTTGGAATTTTCATAAAATATAGACTAATTGGCAAAACAAAATTTTTGAAAAGAGTTGGCCCCTGTAGGGCAATTTTGTAAAAGGAAGATATTTGAAATTGTCAAAAGGGCAAAATCTGAGATAAGGTGGCTGAAATCCATATTGAAAACTATCCAGATTGTTTTCTTGATAAAATATTTTGAAATTCAGAGTCCTGGGGGTAAAATGGGAAGAATTGATAATTTTGAAGACCCAGGGTTTTGAAATTGATTTAAAAAAGAGTTGAAATTCAAATCTGGATTGAAAATTTTGAAATCGAGAGTTTCGGACCTCGAAATGACATGCTGTGCAGTGCAGTGATATGAAATGTTCATGCAATGCTATGCAATGACATGTCTTATGAAATGTAATCCTGAATCGAGCTTTGGAGATTCTCGTCTCCTGTCAGGAGTAGAATTTTGAACATCTGAGCAAAAAATAGAGAAATTTTGAGAGTTGCAGATGCAATTTAGACTTCTGTAAGGTTCGGGCTCAAAAAATGACCATTTTGCCCTTCGGCGATTTCAAAGGCTGGATGATGATGCTTGATAAAAATGTTGGAGAGGTGTGTGAAAATTTGGAGTGTTTACAGAAGTGCAACTACACATGTGGTGAAAAGACAATTTTGCCGCTGGAGATCTGTAGAAGACTTAGCTTCCTTCTTTAGTTTATTTTCATAGTTTAGATTGTTATTTAATTTAAATTGTAATATTGACATAGTTGTAAACTTTGTATATTAATAAAGTGTTATTTTAGATTTAATTCAGAATGTATCCCGTTCCCTGTGGATTCGACCCGTACTCGCCACTTCTGTGGAAAGTCGGTTTTTATATCTTTGGTTGACGATTTTCCCATTGTTTTCATTGAAAAATATCTTTTAAAAATATGCATTCCAAAAGTAAAATCACCTTCCTTCGTGAAGGTATTGTTGGATTTCTTACAAGGAATCCATGTACCTCCTCTTGTAGTTGCACTCTTAGTCATGTACGATATGTTTGGGCTACAAAGAGCAGGACGAAAGGTCTGTAGTAACCTCTAAGCGTGTATTGACACATTAAACTAATCATGTTATGTTGATTTCGCCTAATAGGCAGAATGCTTGTGATTGTCTAAAGGACCTGAGCACGATAGGTTGAAACTTTCATGAGTTCACTGTAGACTTCTGTAACGTAGATGTGTTGAGGGATTCCCTGCGAGAGATCCTTACCCCTCTCATTGTGGTTATACTTTTGAACAGGTACGTTGCATACTACGATGAGTAGGATGAGAGATCTATGTCTACCTCGAACATGCAATGGCATGTGTTTGAGATCACAAGAGTGATGTTTCAATGGGTTGACCCCTCTCATCATGGTTGTACTTTTGAACAGGTACATTGCGTACTGCGGTGAGTAGGATAAGAGGTGTATGGTTGCCGCGAACGCGTAATGGCGTGTATAATTCATATAAATGATAATCATGCGCCTTCACAGGCAAAATGCTCGATTAGGTTGAAAGACTAGAGCATGTAGAATGGGACGGCAGTTAAGAAACCCCCCATCGTGCTCATTCAGGACAGTTCATCAAGAGAGAGGATGGATGGTACAAAACTCTGATGGACAGTCATTAATGGCAATCTCGGGCAAAGATCCGACTTCCCCAGTCATCGAAGGTTAGGAAAAATCCTTCAGGCCACTTCTGCAAAAGTTGGGATGTACATCTATTGGGCCTTTGTTTGCCTTTGGGGATTTACTCTCTTGGTCACTGGTCGTCCCATTAGGAGCGGACTCAGTCATTCGGGGTATAATAAAATACATAGCATAATGAACCCTTGAATCGATTCCGACTGTTTCTACGTTTGCCTTGTGCGTACCCACAACGGCGGATAAGACAAGATATAATTTACACACATAATTATGAGATATGCGTGTTGTGGCGTGCATTGTTTGCTTGCTTGTTTGCTCGGTAGTTCGGTACGCTACTCGTTGAGCTATGTACGTCTGTCGAGGCATTACTCTAGTTGGTTAAACAGCTTACACAGTTTCTTGCTTAGAAATAACTAGCTTTTTATGCTAGTTACATGCTTATCTGTTGGCTTGCATCTCTTATGATTTGATGTGATTGCAACTAGGATTGATGTAGCTACTTGTCGATGGATTGAGCCACCCAAGTATACATATTACGAGCATTGTTATGAATGCTTGTCTTATGCAATTGCTTTGCTTGACTGTTGGATAAAGCTAGTTACTCTTCACCTTTAGAATCTGTGGGATCGCTATAGTTGCTTGTTTAGCACAATGATCCTTACTGCTCTTGTATGTAGCTATTTGCTTTATTAGAGTTCTGCTTACTCCACAACACATTTTGTCAGTTCTGCTAGTCTTGCTTTTCTATGCTTGATCTAGCAGATATCTTGCTTATTGTAGTATTTGTACTTTCTTGTTTTTTGCACCCTTACTAGTCTGTTGTGAGACTGACCCATTTCATGGGCAGGTGGTGAACAGGTTATACAGCTTGCGATGACACGATGACGTGATGCATTCAAGGCAAGGCCCCTTCCCTGACGTTGCGCTCCTAGAGACACTTTTGATAGATGTGTTATAAAGTTTCTTTGAAAGCATCCCTTCTGATTAGAACTCTGAATTTCTAAAACTATATTACCAAAATGTGGTTCTTTTTTTTATTTCAATAAAATATATATTCGAGTTGCAAATTGGTTTGTAAGGGAAAGATTGCATTTGCGTTGTAATGTGCCCAAAGTCTAGGGATTTGCTGTTTTAAACCTGATCTTCCGCTGAACTTCTGTTTCAAACTCTGATAAATGATTGATTTCAAAGCTTTCAACCCTTCTCATAAAAGGTTTCAAGTCCACGATTTTGGGGTGTTACAACTTTTGGTATCAGAGCAACAAGAAAAGTGGTAATCCTTGATCATCCGCCATCTTCATCGCACTATGAGTATTATCTTTCTTAAATTATTCTGCATTTATTTTAATTAAAGAATGTGTTTCTGCTTAGATGTCGTTCTATGAACTGATCAAATCTATAGATGCATTAACTGGAGCGGTTGAGCAGCTCCAAGCGATGGTCCAGAACTTGGATCATAGGGTTGATGGGTTGGGTTGCGAGATCACCAACCTAGGGCAGAGTGTCAGCCCTCATGTTTTGTCTGGTCCGATATGCCTTCGGGACCCTGATGGTTGTAATTTTTGCGGAAAGGTGGGTCATTCCGCTGAAGAATGCCACTTTAATGAACGTCGCGATAAAAAGTCTGCCGAAGATAGTGTTGATAACAAGTGTTGACCTGCTAAAAGATAGAAACAAGGTAGAGAAGATGAGCCTCAATGATTGTTAAATCCAAAATGTTTGAGATGCGATCGTGTTCATCGTGGACAGCCATGTCCCCGAGACTCTGGTGGTTGTTTTTATTATGGCAAAATGGGCCACTTTATCTGTGATTGTCGCAAGAAGAAGGTGGATGACCTCCAGCGAGTGGGCAGTACACCCCAACCTCCTCAGCAACAACAACAAGAACCACTCAAGTAGTAACCTATGTCTACTCTCTTATGACAAAACACATAGAAAACATCGAATAGACACTTAGATAGTCTTAGTTTAAGACTTTTTGTGTGTTTTGTTATGGATTTTTGTTAAGTAAAAACTTATCGATGGAATTGTGTATGACTTTGGTGTCTTTGGGATCTTAATGATTATGATGCTTATTAGGTGAATGACATGTCACACCTACAATGGACTAGTTTTTGGGTAGTTGACTTGTTACGCCTACATATGATTAACTTTTAGGTGGTTGACTTGTACACCTACAAATCATTAGTTTAGATCATTTAGATGAATGACACCTCATGACTACAAATGCTTAGTTTTTTTATGATACATCATGCCTACATAACTGTGTTACAGGGGTTCGCATTATGATTGGTTGTGTGATTATATCATCCTTGTATAACATGATTGATGAATATCATGAATATTGGACTAAAATGTCTTGTAGATATGTGTGTGTGTTTCACGCTGAAGTGGTCAAATGCGATGTGCTTTGAGGTAAGAATTGTGAATGCATATAATGGTGCAATGATTTGAATTGTCTTATTTGCACATATAACTTGAGTCCTGTGAATTTATTGAATTACATTAGAGTTTCGTAAGCTGAAGTTAAGTTGATTCATATATATTATCTGCGTGTTTCTGTGTATAGAATTCATGCTTTGATTACGCATGCTTTGAGGTCCTATTTGAGGATGTAATGTTTCTAGTGACAATGATATGTTCTGTAGTATAAAAGCTTCTATGTGATGTGGTTGTCATGCAACCTGAATAGAATTATTGAGAGCATGCGGTGAATGTTTATATTCGATATATGATTATGGTTCATGGAACCTTGTTGGAAGAACTCGTGATTTTGTGTTTTGTTCTGCCATGAGAAGTGATACGCTGCATATTGCTGGTATATATGCTTATGCTCATTTTGGTGGCTTCTGACCCTGAGAGCTGTCAATTGTCCTGAGCAGTCGATTGTATTGATGCATGTATCACTGTGTATGGTATCTATTGAGGATCTGATCTCCAATGGATTATCTGTGAGGGGGGTGTATGACCAAGATCAGGTGACCCGACTAGAGTGGTAGATTTCTGTGAGGATGTGCATTGTTCAAGAGCGGGTAGCCGCAAAGACGGAGAACTACTATGAGAAAGTGTATGGTCCAAGATCAGGTATACCATCTAGGGCGATAATTCCTTGTGAGGTCATACATTTTCCCAGACCAGGTGATCCGGCGTGGATCTTGTTAATCATATGGGTGGCTATCGACCTTGAGAGCGATCATTTATGTTGATGCATGTATCACAATGATTTTCATTGATTTTGGCATCCCTTGAGGATTGGGTTCCCCAAGGTTTTTTGTGAGGGTATTGTTATCATTGCAAGATTTTTCCCGTCTTCCCTTCCTTGCGGAAGAGAGAGGAAAATGCTTTTGTGATTCAAACTTGACAGAATTTTGGAAATTGTTTTGAAATACTCGCCTCCATTTTGAAAATTTGCGGAAAAATCCATGGGATAGGGCTCGACCTGTCCGTACGAGGTTCGACCGTTCCTGCCGCCTTTAACAGGGGTAATCGAACCAAGGACCAAAATTGTGCTTCACTTAGTGAAATTATCGAAATTGTGTTCTATCCAAAATGCACAGAGAATTCAGGCATGTGCTATGAGATTTTTTGGAAAAAGTAAGTTGGAAAACTATGATGTATGCTTAGAAACATTTGGAGTTGAAAAGCATTTCTCAAGAAAAAGATGGAAATCAATCTCTTAAGAAACTCAAACGAAGAAGATTTGAAATCTCGAGAAAGTTTATAAAGATTTGGAAAATCTTGAAGAAATGAGAATCTCGAGAAAATGGTAAGAATTCTTGAGAAAAGATGAACACTTGAAAAGGGAAACACTTCTGAGGAAAACTCGGACTTTGAGAATTTTCTTAGGAATATGATGGAAAATTTATAGGAAAACTCATTGGAGAAAAAAAAATGAAACTTGGGAAATTGAAATCTTGGGAATCTTACCCTTGAAATTTGATTTTTGATTCTTGAGAAAGATTGAGAAACTCCTTTTGAAAATCTTAAGAAAATAACATTTTCCAGGAAAAATCAAGGGAAAACTTTGATTTTGGAAATCCAGCTTTGAAAATTTTCATAGTTTCTAGAGAAATTGATTTTTTTGAGAAAGAAATTTTCTTGAGAAAATCATGAGAAAAACCAGTGATTTCATGATGCAAATGATATGATTGAATGAATGCACTTTGAAAAGATTTTCTAAGAAATTTGTTGGAAAATGTGTATTAAGCCAAAGTAAATCCTTCACATATTCTGACTGTGGCCATGAATATGTTCAGAGTTTATTTGGGTTAATTCACAATATTTCGAAAAATTGGAAATATGATGTGCATTTTAAGATAGCCTAAGAGTGTAGGCTCAATGTGACTGGTAGAGAGATGATGGATCTGGGTCTCGTCCATATTCCGACTAGGGCCGAAAATATGGACTCCACCGAGTTCATCAACTCTCTAAGAGTTGGTGCACGTGCCATTCGTGTACATCCATGGTGATTTTGCAAAATGAGATATATGAATCATGGAATCAGGATATTGTAGGAATCAAACTACATGAGATGCATCCTAATCTAAGCAGTAAAAGTAAATATTATTCCAAATTGAATTGTTACATTTCTGACATAAAGCAACATAAATGAAATAAACAAAATCTATGATGTAAAGAATTAGCATCCTGCAGATTTTCCTGCAAATGGGAGTTGGCACAAGAGATTCCAAATACAATAGTGGAATTGAAGATTTCACATTAACCCAATGCCCAACTACTTATGCTTAATTTACATTGAAAGGACACCAATTAATTAAATATAATATCGGCAGCATGAACAAAATACCTAGGAAAATACTTAGATGCTATGCCCAAACGAAATGAGAAATGTACTAATGGATGCCTAAATGCTTAAACTCCTGTTAAATGAAATATACATCTAGAAATATATCTACTTAAATGTATATGGAAGGATTTCTACCTAAATGTTCATCCAAGAGGAAAAAAAAAGGAATGTGTACATAATGATATATATATATATATATATATATATATATATATATATATATATAGATATATATATATATATATCAAGTTTTCACCCGTAATATGTGAATATAAGCTATGGCGATATCTGGGAACACATATAACAAGAAGCATACAACTGTGTTGTAGGATGTGTGGGTGACCATATAAATGCTGGAATGAACATATCTAAGCTATGGGAGAAGGTGCAACAAACAGTTAAGGCACAAGTGTATCTACATGATTGATATTTTCATGGGTCGGCTAAACAAGAAGCAAGGGCAGGTGCAAAGGACCATCCCATCATACAGAAAACCGATGTTAAAACAGGTAAATATGTCAATAGACAGGTTATAGACAGAATGCACAAAAGGAAATGCCTATAGCTGGGTATTGAGATGTGATGCTGGCACAACTATAACCAACTTTGCAGCTGTTATGACTGCACCTAAATACTGAGCTTTTTTGGAGGAGCCTCAACTCCCGTCCTCTCAAAATTGCTGGAGAGACAAAATTTTCCAAAAAAAAAATTACTAACTTTGGAAATGACAATTTCAGAGCCATCGATAGCCATCTTCTCCTTTGTCTGCCGGCGTTTTTGCTTGCAGCGTCCATCAAATGCAACCTTAGCAGATGCTGCAGTATCTTCTACCTAGAATTTTAATTCTTCAATTCGGCTACAGGCTCATCTTAGCCAAATGACCGGCATGCACATGATAATCGTTAACCAAAAATCAAAAAAATAATGCAGGACCATAATATTCTTACAACATAGCCCCTACTTGTTATCGTTAACAACATGCTATAATCATTACTCAACTTAAGCTTTTATTCCTACGTTACTCTATTCATGACACATGAACTTTATGAAGCTAGTTTATAGGTACCTTGCTAAAATACAGAATGTATAGAAGAATAAGGACTGCTAAATACAAAATACATAGAAGAACAAAGGGCTAAAAACTTAAAAGAAACAAATATATGTTCATAGACCATCGACTGGGATGAGCAAAGCCGTCATTTCAGTGGGATAAAAACACATGCAGGGACAATGTGAACTACAAATGTTTAATTCATTACGCTATAGTGTTAGCATTAGCAGGCGGTCATCAATCAATGTCTGAAATAAGCTACCAGATTTCTCAATTTGATGACCGGTCAGCCCCAGCCAGTAGAGTTCACTTAGCAACTCGAACTCTCAAATTGGTTTATCACAACCGGAAGATACCATAAGTCCTCTTCAGCCATGGCACGTCAACTTGCAACAGAAGGTATTCCAGCCAGATAGCAATGGACTGAGTTCATACCCATAACTGAATGGTCTCATGAATTGATTTAAAGACCTATGTTCTAACTTGAATATCTGAATGGGACAGCAAGTAAATTTCACAGACTTGAATACAGTTCAACACATTGGGAACCATACAACAGATGAACTGTAAAATGAAATAGGGGAATACATGAAACTATAAAACATTCAAAAGATACAGACATAAACACTGTTGACGCTATAGGATATTGTAAGCAGCAAAATGCTGAATTTAAATGTGGTGTTCTGGTTAAGAGCACCGTTGTTGTATGATGAGCCTTGTCGGCCATCACTTTACTCCTTTATAGGTAAGTGACTCAATAAAAAGCAAAAAATCTGCAAAAAATAATAATAATAATAATAATGACATGTTGAAAGTTTAAAAGTTAACTGTAAACAAAAGGTCATAAGGCAATGAGAATGATATCATTGCTAATACCCGCAACCTGAGTTGCTGCACTTACAGAAGACTGAAAGACTGAAGTTCATTCTAAAAAAAAAAGTTTTCTTAGATGAGTATAAATCAGGGTGTGCGATAGAAGGAAGAAAAGAAAAAGGTCATGGGAGGACACTGGGAACCATAAGCTGTAAAGAGATCAAGCAATATCAATGCAAATCCTGAAGGCATATTGGAAAACAAAAAAAAAATAATAATAAAGGGAAAGCACCCAAAACCAAAGAACAAGCTTTAGCTAAAATAATGCAATTGCAGAAATCTTATTTTGTTACAACAAATTAAGCTTTTGTGACGAGAATCAGATTTGTTTTATTGCCAAAACCCCTCTTCTTTTGGTGAAAATTATTCTCTTAAACGGGCATGCAATCGGTGGTAGGCAAGATGAGAAAATCTGGACATGAACCTGAAAAGACACCATTTTGCAGATGAAACGTTATTCTTCAATGTTATGATGCTGAAACAGGGGTGCTAGAATTTTTAATGGAAAACAGTCATCAAACATAGTTACTCCCACGAATCGACAACACCATTGCGAGGTGTAATCGATTCCTAACCTACAAACATGAACCTAGACGCAGCCTGTACCATTATTTTTTGATAGATCTGCGATGCTGAACATGATATGTGCCTTATCCACAGATGAAAGGGGCAGCACCTTGGTTCAACAGGGCCGAGGAGATCTCTTCTTTTGAAGGCTCTACAGAAGGTCGATCGTGATGCCAGGAGGAAGGACTGGAGCCGTGGGTCGTCTCTTTTGCTGGAAGGAAAGAGGCAACATGATGAAAGGGGGGGTCCCAACAAACAAAAAAGAACAAGGTAAGAGATGCAGTCGGCCTCCTGCTGGTTGACGGGCTGAAGGAGATGAGAGCAAAAACTCGTTGAACAAGAGATAGCTGAGGTTAAGGGAAATCGCCGATGCCTTTGCTGGACCCTCCTCTTCTCTTTAATAGCCGGCTCCTCAAATCCCCCCTTTTCCCCACCTTTTGTTGACCTTGATAACTCTTAAAACCAACTTTAAATTTTTTTTTAAATCTTTTTGAGAAAGGGAACTCGCCGTTTTGAGAGGGGACGACTCCTACTCTTAAGATGACATTTGAAAACTTAGGTAAAATAGGGGCTTTACGGTGGCACCCTTTGGGGTTGAAAAAGTAAAACAAAAATAATAAAAAAACGAACTTTTTGTTTTTCTTTTTCTCTTTTTTTTAAAGGTGGTGCCACCTGAGCTAGATTTGAAAACTTTTTGAGATAAAAAAAAATTTGCTTTTCTTGGCAAGGAGCCTTAGTGGGGCGCCACCTACGTGAGCCCACTAATTATTTTATTAAAATTGGGTTAAAAACAAGGTTTTATAAATCGGTGCCACTTCCGAATGGGCACTATTTTGAAAATAAGGGAACTTTTTTGAGAATTTGAGTGTGACACCACCTCGAGGCGGGTCCCACGTCCTTTATTTCAAATAAGAGCCAAATGAGATATTTTAGAATTTTCACAATAATAGGCTAGTTTTGAAAACACGAAGTGGATTGTGGTTTGATTTCAAAACTTGGAAATTTGGTTTTTCAGGGCAAAATTTAGAAAGATGCGGAGAAATTTAGAGCCTTTTTTTAAGAGTTTGAAATAATGTCTTATGAATTTGAAATTGTGTCCCCCTCTTTTCAACTGACAAAATTTTGAAAATCAATGTCAAAAACTATCCAGATCGTTTTCTTGGGAAAACTTTTGTAATTTGGAGCCCTGGGAGTGAAATGGGAAGAATTGGTAATTTTGAAAGCCTAGGGTTTTGAAAATCAATTTTGAAAAGTTTAGAAATCAAACCTGGATTGACAATTTTGAAAAGCAGGAGTTCTGGATCTCAAAATGACATGTTGTGCAGTGAAATGATATGAAATGTTCATGCGATGTTATGCAAAGACATGTCCTACAAAATTGTCACTCTGAATTTGAATTTGAAAATTCTGACTTCTGGTTAAGCATGAGATTTTGAAAATTTGCAGTTTGAAGATGTCTCTGAGTTTTTTGAGACTCGAGAATGGAATTTAGGACTTTCTGCGAGGTTCAATCTTGGAAAATGACCATTTTGCCCTTCATTGATTCCGGAGAACCAGAATGTAATGATTGATGGATATATCAGGAAGGTGAGTGAAAATTTGGGGTATTTACAGATGCCCCTCTTTGCTACTAAGCTGGCTCGTGGCCGAGCTTAGTGGCAAAAAAACACACCAAATTTGGGCTATATATATATAAAAAAAATGCCCCAGTTAGAAGGATCTGACTGGGTATGAGGAAATTAGCCCGAGGAAGATGGTAGATATGAAATGGAGAATGAAGAGGAACATATTTGCTTTATGAGAGTGAAGTTTAGGTTTTTGCCCTTAACCTGGATGGGACAGAAAATGCTTCGTATGGAACGAAGCTCAGGTTTAACCCTTAACCTGATTAGGGATTGAAATATCTCATAGAAATGAAACTCAGGTTTATACCCTTAACCTGATCGGGCGGAAGATGGAATACCTCTTTGAATGAGGTTCAGGTTTGTACCCTTATCCTGATTGGGCGGAAAATGGAATACCTCTTTGAATGAGGCTCAGGTTTGTACCCTTATCCTGATCGGGTGGAAAGTGGAATACCTCTTTGAATGAGACTCAGGTTTGTACCCTTATCCTGATTGGGCGGAAAATGGAATACCTATTTGAATGAGGCTCAGGTTTGTACCCTTATCCTGATCGGGCAGAAAATGGATGGAATCCTCGAAGGAAGAGACCATGATGGAACCTTCGGATTTTGCATAATAAATCCGACAGGGGTTTTGCAAAAGGAAGGAAAATGGGGTCCCTAAAGCTTGAAAAGGGGTTGATTTTGGGCGTCTCATTGCTGAGACTAAATAGCTTTTGAAATTGCCTTTTGCGAGAAAATGGTTGGTGGTTCAACCTCAAACCGAAATGGGACTGTCTATGGTTGGACAATGGGGACACAGGGAAGTGTGCGAATCTGAGAGCTCATGCTTTCGAAGAAGGGAAAGACTCAAGTCCTTAAGAGGGATTTAAAATTGGTGTCAAGATGTATCAAAAACGGACATCAAGCTCTCACTTCACGACAGGATAGCTAGAAAATATTGTCAAAATGTTGAAAATTTTGCTATTGATTCAAAATATTTGAAAATAACGCACATTGTTGCAAAATATTCCTTCTTTTCCACCTAAAGCATTACCTCCAAACGAGATTCACTTCGTAGAATCAAGATTTAGCATCCAAATTGCTTGCGATTGACCTTCTTCAAGGAAGTTATCAATTTCCTTGATATGAACAGGAAAGAGAATTTGATATTATGAAAGCAATTGATGAAAGGATATTGATAATAGAATTTCACAAATTTAAAAAAGATTCTTGATAGATCTGGCAGTTTGATATTCTGGGAGCTTCTCTCATGATAATCTTTCTGCACTCTTTTGGCACTCTTGGGTTTTGGTTACGTTCTCCTTCATTTTGGAGATGTCCTAACTTTTCTCTCTTTCTTTTTCTTCTCTTGCTCTCTTTTGGGAAGAGTACATCACAAACTCCTTCAACTTGGAGATGTTTCGATCCTTCTTCGACGATGTTGGCTCATGGGTTAGAGATTTTTGGGTGATAGCTGAAATTAAATATCTTTTAGGGATTGTCAGGAGGTTCATCGCATTTGCCTTCATCTCGACAGTGCTTTGGACTTTCCCTAGAAGGATCTGTCACAAACTCCGTCATCTTGGAGATGTTTCAAATCTTCTTTGGCCCCGGGGGTCTCTCGCTTAATTTGCCTTCATCTTGACGACAATTGAGAGATCCCTTTTGCGGATATTTAATTGCAGCTTAGGTGATTTTGAGGAGACATGGCTTGGGTAAATGCTCTTTTTTTTAGCACTCAGGATATTTTCGCTGCCTTGTCTTTTAAGAATAATCTTTAGAGATGTGACATAACTGCGATCAATATCAATCTTCTATGGCTTTGCAATAACATTGAATCTTCTTTTTAGGCCATATCGAGGATTTATCCTTCATCCTTTTGGTTGGCCAATAAAAGGAATTTGAATTTTGAATCTCTTTTCACAAAAGCTTCACTCTTTTGGAAGTAATGTTGAAGGTAAATTGAGGTAAGAATTTGTGCAATAAAGACACTGAAATCAACAAATAATTTGATTGACAAAATGTTCTTGAAATCCTGGGTGAAAGGGAGCGTTTGAGGTCTGGCTCAACACATTCGTGACGAAAATTCTCCTCTCTTTTTCCCCAAAAAGAGAGACTCGGGCTTAGCCCTTACCTGAATGGGAAACGAGAAATACTCCTCTCTTCCCTGAAGATGAGGTGTTTGCAAAACAAACTTTCGAAGAGAAATTAAGCTTTCGTCAAAGCTCCCTAATATTAGGCTTCTCTTATGGAAAAGGGGCCGATATGAGGTCAGAAAATTTGGGTCATGAAGGAACGAGTCCATCACACTCTCCCTGACAAGAGGGTCCTCCATGACGAAAATGGCCCAGTATGAAAATTGGGGTGGTCACAAGGAAAGCGAGTCTCCGTCGAGTCTCTCCCTATCAAAGGGTTCCTTGTGTGAAATTGGGAATTGTTTTGCAAACGGTTCACAAAGACGCGAGTCCCTTCAAACTCTCCCTGAAAAGGGGCTAAGTGAACGAATTGGATAGCATGCGAAAAGAACGAGCTCCCTCGAACTCTCCCTAAAAAGGGTCTCTCGCAAGAGAAAATGATTGAAATTGGATATTGAGATTGATTGACCCAAAGGTCGAAATTGGATGACCTGACGGTCGAAATTGAGAATTGGTTTGACCAAAAGGTCAAAATTGTATGACCCGAAGGTTGAAATTGAGAATTGAGTGACCCGAAGGTCAAAATTTGGAATTTGGTAATTAGAATTGAGATTTGGAATTTAAAATTGGAAATTGGGTGACTCAGAGGTCGGAATTGGAGAATTGCATGATTTGAAGATTTGAATTGGAATTTGGTGGGCAAAATATCAAATTTGAGCAATTGACAGACCCTGAGGATTGAAATGACTTGGATTAACAAAGGAGAATAATGAGTTCGAGTCAGAGCTCGAATAAAATACAGAGATCACGAGTCGAAACCCGGATCAACAAAAGAAAATAAAGAGCTCGAATGATGTAGAGAGATCACGAGTCAGAACCCGGATCAACAAAAGAAAATAAAGAGCTCGAATCAGAGCTTGAATGAGGTTGAGAGATCACGAGTCGGAACCCGGATCAACAAAAGAAAATGAAGAGCTCAAATCAGAGCTCGAATGAGGTTGAGAGATCACGAGTCAGACCCCGGATCAACAAAAGAAAATGAAAAGCTCAAATCAGAGCTCGAATGAGGTAAAGAGATCACGAGTCGAAACCCGGATCAACAAAAGAAAATGAAAAGCTCGAATCAGAGCTCGAATGAGGTAAAGAGATCATGAGTCGAAACCCAGATCAACAAAAGAAATTGAAAAGCTCGAATCTGAGCTCGAATGAATAAAGAGATCTCGAGTCAGAACCCGGATCAACAAAAGAAAATGACAAGCTCGAATCTGAGCACGAATGAATAAAGAGATCTCGAGTCGGAACCCGGATCAACAAAAGAAAATGAAGAGCTCGAATCTAAGCTCAAATGAATAAAAAGATTTTGAAAAATGATCACATGCAAGAAATAGAGGGCTCTAAATCCTATAGAGATAGATTTTGAAAACTTTGAAGAAGCATACATTGTTTGCATTCAGATCCTAAATTGAGGAGGGTTGTATTTAGACCTAAGTCTATGTGAGCATGAAAATATCTCCTCAATCTGGTTCTACCAAACCATGCCTAGTCTATATGCAGTCAATGTCAGTTAGGTCAGAATCTAGGCTCCTAGGTTCGCATGATATCAAAAGTAAAGAGCTGACATTTTGTGAACACATAATTTCGATAATTGAACTAAGTCAAGCACAATTTTGATCAGACGAGGACAGGTCCCATCACGATCACCAAACCAGTTTTCGTCGCAAAATTTTTCCCGTCTTCCCTTCCTTGCGGAAGAGAGAGGAAAATGCTTTCGCGATTCAAACTTGACCGGATTTTGGAAATTGTTTTGAAATACTCGCCTCCGTTTTGAAAATTTGCGGGAAAATCCATGGGATGGGGCTCGACCTATCGGTACGAGGTTCGACCGTTCCTGCCGCCTTTAACAGGGGTAATCGAACCAAGGACCAAAATTGTGCTTCACTTAGTGAAATTATCGAAATTGTGTTCTATCCAAAATGCATAGAGAATTCAGGCATGTGCTATGAGATTTTTTGGAAAAAGTAAGTTGGAAAACTATGATGTATGCTTAGAAACATTTGGAGTTGAAAAGCATTTCTTAGGAAAAAGATGGAAATCAATCTCTCAAGAAACTCAAACGAAGAAGATTTGAAATCTCGAGAAAGTTTATAAAGATTTGGAAAATCTTGAAGAAATGAGAATCTCGAGAAAATGGTAAGAATTCTTGAGAAAAGATGAACACTTGAAAAGGGAAACACTTCTGAGGAAAACTCGGACTTTGAGAATTTTCTTAGGAATATGATGGAAAATTTATAGGAAAACTCATTGGAGAAAAAAAATTGAAACTTGGGAAATTGAAATCTTGGGAATCTTACCCTTGAAATTTGATTTTTGATTCTTGAGAAAGATTGAGAAACTCCTTTTGAAAATCTTAAGAAAATAACATTTTCCAGGGAAAATCAAGGGAAAACTTTGATTTTGGAAATCCAGCTTTGAAAATTTTCAGTTTCTAGAGAAATTGATTTTTTTGAGAAAGAAATTTTCTTGAGAAAATCATGAGAAAAACCAGTGATTTCATGATGCAAATGATATGATTGAATGAATGCACTTTGAAAAGATTTTCTAAGAAATTTGTTGGAAAATGTGTATTAAGCCAAAGTAAATCCTTCACATATTCTGACTGTGGCCATGAATATGTTCATAGTTTATTTGGGTTAATTCATAATATTTCGAAAAATTGGAAATATGATGTGCATTTTAAGATAGCCTAAGAGTGTAGGCTCAATGTGACTGGTAGAGAGATGATGGATCTGGGTCTCGTCCATATTCCGACTAGGGCCGAAAATATGGACTCCACCGAGTTCATCAACTCTCTAAGAGTTGGTGCACGTGCCATTCGTGTACATCCATGGTGATTTTGCAAAATGAGATATATGAATCATGGAATCAGGATATTGCAGGAATCAAACTACATGAGATGCATCCTAATCTAAGCAGTAAAAGTAAATATTATTCCAAATTGAATTGTTACATTTCTGACATAAAGCAACATAAATGAAATAAACAAAATCTATGATGTAAAGAATTAGCATCCTCCAGATTTTCCTGCAAATGGGAGTTGGCACAAGAGATTCCAAATACAATAGAGGAATTGAAGATTTCACATTAACCCAATGCCCAACTACTTATGCTTAATTTACATTGAAAGGACACCTATTAATTAAATATAATATCGGCAGCATGAACAAAATAACTAGGAAAATACTTAGATGCTATGCCCAAACGAAATGAGAAATGTACTAATGGATGCCTAAATGCTTAAACTCCTGTTAAATGAAATATACATCTAGAAATATATCTACTTAAATGTATATGGAAGGATTTCTACCTAAATGTTCATGCAAGAGAAAAAAAAAAAGGAATGTGTACATAAAGATATATATATATCAAGTTTTCACCCATAATATGTGAATCTAAGCTATGGCGATATCTGGGAACACATATAACAAGAAGCATACAACTGTGTTGTAGGATGTGTGGGTGACCATATAAATGCTGGAATGAACATATCTAAGCTATGGGAGAAGGTGCAACAAACAGTTAAGGCACAAGTGTATTTACATGATTGATATTTTCATGGGTCGGCTAAACGAGAAGCAAGGGCAGGTGCAAAGGACCGTCCCATCATACAGAAAACCGATGTTAAAACAGGTAAATATGCCAATAGACAGAATGCACAAAAGGCAATGCCTATGGCTGGGTATTGAGATGTGATGCTGGCACAACTATAACCAACTTTGCAGCTGTTATGAATGCACCTAAATACTAAGCTTTTTTGGAGGAGCCTCAACTCCAGTCCTCTCAAAATTGCTGAAGAGACAAAATTTTCCAAAAAAAAAAATTACTAACTCTGGAAATGACAATTTCAGAGCCATCGATAGCCATCTTCTCCTTTGTCAGCCGGCGTTTTTGCTTGCAACGTCCATCAAATGCAACCTTAGCAGCTGTTGCAGTATCTTCTACCCAGAATTTTAATTCTTCAATTCGGCTACAGGCTCATCTTAGCCAAATGACCGGCATGCACATGATAATCGGTAACCAAAAATCAAAGAAATAATGCAGGACCATAATATTCTTACAACACAGGCCCTACTTGTTATCATTAACAACATGCTATAATCATTACTCAACTTAAGCTTTTATTCCTACGTTACTCTGTTCATGACACATGAACTTTGTGAAGCTAGAATTAGCATATCTAGATTTAGTACAATTCGTTTATTCCATTTAGAATTAATTTAGTTATTTTGAGTTATATGTAATATTTAACATAGTTAGTTTGCTCTAATTCATAGTTTGTTTACCATTCATACCCTTTTACTTATGCGTGAATAGGTTACTTTAGCTAGATTAATTTTAGAATAGATTAGTTACTTATGTAATCTTGTATTTGAGTTAAGGGCAATGCAGTCATTATGTGTGAAAAACGTTTTTGGGCAGAATTGATCTTCATTCAAATTCATGGGAACCATGTTTGGAATGTGTTGATTGTGTGTAATCTAGCCAAGAAAGAAGACTTTTCTCTCTTGTACACGTTTGGAAATAAAGTCTGAATTTAAATCCCTTTCTAAAACTCGTGTACAAGTGCTTTGGGAAAGTTTTCCAAAAAGGAATTAGTGTTTTTTAATTAGGAATCCAAATTCGTGGAATCCCTTTTAGGAAAGATTTGACTTTTGGTACTCCAGCACAATAGAAGGTTTTTCATCTTTTACCTGTTTGGAAACAAAAATTGGAGTTTTAATTCATGCTAAACTCGTGGACAAGGTATTGGGAAAGGTTTACAAACTTGGTTATGTTGTTTTAAATGAGAAAGTGAAAACGTGTGGGGTCCATTAGCTGGTCGGTTTTTGAAGAATAAGCTTTCCTATTGAGCTATTAAGGTAATTATGGATGGAGGATTTTTTACTTTCCAAAATCGTGCTCCTCATGTGTAAGCCCTTGTATTGATTTCCCATTTTAACATAGTTTAGATAGGATAGTATCAATTTAGTATTTATTGATTAGAGTTAAGTTTTACAAAATCGTGTAGTCTAATTTAGTTAATGGTATTAGGTCTTATTAATGTTAGCTTGTATAATATTTAGTTGTTTAAAATAGATAGATTATATGTTAGTTGTAATTCTTTGAATATCGATTTTAGTAACTAAGTTTGATTTATTAGGTTTTTATTGTAATTAATGTTGACCTTAGTTAGCCTAGTTAGTCAACCTAGGGTGGCGTGAACCCTAGTCAAATCCCTATCTTAAACCGCCACCCTAGCCACCTTAATTAACCCTAGCTAACCGTAGTTAGTAGCTCACCATAGTTAGTTAATTAACCCTAACTATCCCTAGATAGTTAACCGCCACCCTAGTTAACCCTAATCACCCCTAGTTAACCATAGGTAGTTAGTCGTACCTCACTAACCCTAGTTAGTTAATTGATCCTAACTAACTCTAGTTAGTTCATAACCTTAGCTAGATTAACATTAGTTTGTTAATAATTTAGTTAATGGTGTTAGGTTGTTTTGATGTTAGCTTGTATACTATTTAGTTGTCTAATGTAGATAGATTAGGTTTTAGTTGTAATTATTTCAATAATCGAGTTTTAGTGAATAGTCTTTGCTTAGTTGGTTTTCATTTTAGTTAATTAGTAACCTTAGTCAATCTAACTGTAGTTAGTTACTAACCCTGGTCAGATTAGCATTAGGTTAATGTCGTGTTCAATTAAGCTTTAGAGTTACACATAGAATACTTAGTTAGTATATATATTAAGTAGAATATATTAGATACATTCATATAGATATTTTAACTAGAATGGTATTTTAGTTTAGGATAGTAGTTATGTACCAAGTAGATTTTAGAATTGATCATTAGTTAGTTAGTTAATTAGTTAGTTTAGGGTAGATAGAATATATTAGGATTAATTAAGTTCATTCATTTAGATATCTTAGTTAGAATCACTACTTAGTTTAGAATAGATTAGCCTTAGTGACGTGTTTAGATTAGGTTTAGTTTTAGTTTGTTTAAGTCATTTCCAATTTTTTATAATTAGTTTAATTGTTGCCCTTTTATGTAGTTTAACAGTAGATTAGGTTAAGTCATGACTGTTTTGATGTGTGATTTAAGGCCAAGATGTGATTAGTGAATTTACATGTGTGAATAGTGCACTGAGTTTAAAATCATATTTTTACTCTATCGTGCACTCATCATTTTATGTAGATATTTTTGGAGTTTTCTTAAAATTATTTTTCCATTCTCCACATCCGTGTGTTCACTGTCTGCAGACCAAAATTCAGCTCATTTCGAGTTGATTTGGTTTGCCTTTTAAGCGTTTTTCAAAAACAGCTTTTTCAGAATTTTCAATTTCTGGTCCTGCGATTTCCAAAATTATCCTGATTTTGAAACACTTATATCTGGAGTTCCAGAACGTATTTGTCAAATCTGTAAAAACTGTCAGATTCTTAGATCTGTCAAGAACAAAATAGAAGTAATTTCGTGCATTTTGGAATTCGTTTGCCAATTCAAATCATCTGTTTGCGAAAAGCAGTCAAAATCCACTTTTGCACTGTTTGAGGTCAAAACAGCCATTTAGTTAATTATTTGATTTAACGTAGTTTATAGTATTTTTTAGCATGTAATTAGTGAATTAACTGTAGTTAGACTAGTTAGGATTGATTAGTTTAGTTAGTTTAGTTATAAATGGTATTTTTAGTTTTCTGTAATTGTTTAGTTGTAGTTTAATTTATTTGTTAGTTTAAAAATAAGTGTAGATTGTAATTTAGATTTAATTGTGAATTGTTACTAACTGTTTATGTTTATTTTTTGTAGGTTGATAAGTTAGAAACCAAGATTTACAGGTGTATTTCAAATATGAAGTGCAACTGCACATGTGATGAAAAGACAGATTTACCCCTAGCGATCTGAAGAAGACTTAGATACCTGTTTTAGTGCATTTTTATGTTTTTAGAGTGTTAATTAATTAGAGTTATAATATTGACATAGTTGTAAACTCTGTTATATTAATAAATTGTTATTTTAGATTTATTTCAGAATGTATCCCGTTCCCTGTGGATTCGACCCGTACTCGTCACTTCTGTGAAAAGTCGGTTTTTATTATCTTTGGTTGACAATTTTCCAAGTGTTTTTATTGAAAATATTGTTTTAAAAATTACCATTTCAAAAGTCAAACCAAGTAACATGGCCACAAGCCTGAGCGGGCCACAGATAAGTAAAGCATACCTGTATCATACAAAACAAGTACAAATCTCCAGTTTAAAGAGGTATACAAGCCATCAGTTTAAAAGTTACAAAAGGGAGACAAAATACTACAAGTTTGTAAAAAAAAATATAGGGAAAACATCCCCTCAAAACCCAAAACCAAACAGGAGCAGAATCTGCAGCTAAGTGTGGGTCGCCAAGCCTCCACCGTGTGTCGTTGCATCGCTGTTGTACCTATTCATCACCTGCATCCCTATAAAATGGGGTCAGTACTCTTGCGAGGTGGTGAAGGAACAATAACAACATATCTCATCTCTATAAGGAAAACTAGGAAGCAATAACACAAAACAACAGATATATGTGTCTGTGTCAGGTAGGTGTATGTGTAACAAGTACTAACAAAGTAAAGCAGGTAACAAACTGAGCAACTACAAAATATAAGCAGCTAGGGAAAAGTAAAGGAACAGAACAAGTACTGAAACAATGAACGAGTAAAGCATCAACTACAGTACGTCAGCTGTGATTGGTTAGTCTTTAAGTTCTTATTACTCCTTTGGGTACGCGAAGGAACCTCACATTCTGTGAGTCATGCACCCAACGTCTGTTATTCAATTTCTAATGTGGTAACTGGGGATGCTACAGACAGAGTAAACCTCATGCGAGCAGCACGCAGTTGAGAGAAACTCTCGCATAGGTAAGGATTGCAATCCATTCTACTATAGTAATGAGGTATCTTGAAAGATCAACTCGACCTCCCTAACTCCGAGTGACTGGAGGTCAAAGGATGCTACAACTCCTGTCAAAACAAGTGTCGTAGTAACGACAAGTCACTCTGGGTTGTACCATCCACCCTCTCCAAGGTGAACCGTCTGTGAATGGGGCGAAGCAGGTTTATCTTTCTTAGGCTCATAATTCAGTCATACCTCATTTCGGGGAATTTGTGCCTCGTGGTCCCCGCGGGGTACGCAAACGAGGACTTAGCCTGCCCATCCACGTGCTCAGCCTCACACGGCTAACAAGAGCACATCGCTCGTGAAAGCGATCATAACACCATATTATTTCTTTCATAATTAGGGTATAGTCATAAGTGAGTTCATTGACGAACAAAGAGCCGTCGCCCAGAGACTCCAACAGAGTCCAAACCACAACAGTGCTACTCATACCCTATGGTGTTCAAGTTTTGTGTATCAATCGAGGTATGCACTAAGCACTACGAGTGTCAAGATGTGCTACGTGCGAGGTGCAACTATATACCACATGATTTTAAGTCAATTGCACAACATATGAAACAAAGTCATGATACAACTGCATAACTAAGAAACATAATGCACTTACATGATAATGTGCGTGAGAGTGTACAATTCTTTAATTCCAAGAGGCATGCACATACTATGCAAGTTCATTAAGTCTAGAAATAGATGTTGCAAAACTTTAATTTCATCTTTCAAGTAGTTGGAACTACACTATTAAGATTTGACAATTCTTATGCAGAGGCCACTCACATCGAAAAGCTCCATGATCTTGGTCCATTCAAGTGTTAAGATGGAAATCTAAGTGATTCCCATACATGTGTGACTCATTTCATCGTTACATGGAGTGTCACCGCTCCTTTGTGGGTGAGACGATGCATTACATCACGAAAAACATGCATATGCTTTTACCTCTCTGGGTTACGTCGTTTGACACACTTACGTGTCAAGAGTGGAATCTAGGATATTCCCAACTTATGGGAATAACATTAGCATTTCCATGGTTGGGTGCCGCGCTTGCGGACCCAACGATGATATGACGAGGAATTCTAAGTCTTATAATAGATGAAATGACTTTATGTCCGTGGGGGTGGCACGAAGCTCACCCGAGTACACATATTAACTATTGAAACGACAATCAAGGAAGGTGTGAGGTTTACTACGAATTCATAGACAAATTTTGGGGCCATCCGACTGGACGGTCACAATGTAAAACACTTATATGGCACAACTCACATCGAAGTTTAAAGGATTATCGCGGGAACGCTTGGATAAAGCACGAAGGTGCCATGTGTCCGGCTAGTTTCCCATAGGTAGTCGACCCGCGTCGTCCAACTCTACTATATATATATATATATATATATACACACCTAAACGTACATGTATATATATATACATATTACACATGTATATGCATACATGCACATGTGTGTGCGCACTAGCCGATTGCTCGCAACCATATACACATACCTGGTGCCCTAAACGGTTTGTAGTTAAATGCGGGAAAAAGGGGAGTTCGGGTCTGGTCATTTGGACTAGACCTATGGTTCAACCCCACACACAAAGGCTTGACTTGGATCAGGTGGTCACCGAAGGTGACAGTAGTCTAATGGGGCGCCAAAACTACACGGGACCCTGGTGCAGTTGGCACCCGGTAGCATATTGTAGTCCTACTGCAATGGGCTACGTATGTGCGGGTCTGGTCCTTCAGACCAGACCACTAGGTCTGACAAGAGTCCTGGTCTGAACCCACGGTTCAGACCAGACTCTATAATGGGTTGGGTGAGCCCAAATCGGGCTACCAAGGCTGCCAACACCAAGGAGGCGTCGCGGCGCTGAGCAAAGTGGGGGAAAAGTCTGTCATAGGTCTGGTCCTTTGGACCAGACCACACAGTCTGCTGGGAGGTAAGGTCTGAACCCATGGTTCAGACCAGTCCCCAAAGAGGTACAGTGGGGCTCTAAAAAGAAAATTCTGGAGCAGCCCGCACCTAGGCGGGCTGCCTTGGGGTCAAGGCTGGGCCGACCACGCTGGGACTTGAGTCTGGTCCTGGGGACCAGACCAATGGAGTTTAGCAGGGTTCTGGTCTGAACCCTCGGTTCAGACCAGACGCCCTAGTCAGGTGACCGACGTCCCCAAAGACTTGGCCAACCCAAGTGCCTTGGCCCCGGGTGACCCGATACAACAAGCAAAAACAGATGGGTCGAGGGCCCATCTCCCAGACGGGACCCAGGCCCCTTTGTGGCCCTGGTCATGGCGTTAAGGGAGGTCATGCCAGTCCCAAATCTCTTGGGACTGGGTCTGAACCCCACACACCGAAGCCGCCTGCTAAGGTGGTCGCTGGTTGCAATCAGCAACCAGGCCCGCGCCAAGAGGGAGCGTCGAAGGTCTGAGTGCACCTGGACGAGCCCAGCTCGGTCCAGGGTGTACCCAACAGTGCTATCATGCACAGGAGCAAGCCACCAAGCCCAACAACGAAGGACAAAAATCTACAACAAGAAGGAAAAACATACAACGGCCAAAAATCTAAGGAAAGAATAAGGATATTGGCGATTCCCAACGAGAAAACAAGATAGCCATGACTGGGAAAAACACATGGCTTTCATCCATCTTTTTTTTTTCAAAACTACAACACATATCCTAAATGCAACCACGAGATAAAGAAGAGAGTTATAGAGACTCAAAACCAATAACGAGACGCACAAGGTAACGACCCATTCATTAGGAGTACCTCCTTGTCTCATGCATCTAGAGTAGGGAAAACATTTTGCCAAATGTATATACGATTTTGAAAGAAAACTAACACTACTAAATCCAACGGTAGAGCATGCATACATGGATGCCTTGACGCCACAGCTTCATGGTTCAACTTTTCTGAAATTTTCTAAAAAGAAAATAAACAAGACACTCGTATTGAACCTTCACCTTAGAAGCTTGGAAGGGGATGGATGTCACGGCTGCAAGGGTCTTCCTCAAAGGTGGTTGAGGTACACTATACGGCTAGGAGAAGAAGAAGAGTGAGAGAAGAAAGAATGGGAGAGAGAGTGAGAGAGTGTAAGAGAAAAAAAATCGCCCTTTTGGGCTCTCAATTTTTTTCAAAGAAGGTTTTAAAGGAGTAGGTGGGATATGGACGGTGAGGATTAGCCTCACCAAGATGAGGGGCTGGGAGTGGGTCATGGTTTTTCCCACTGCCGCCCAGCTCCTCCAACTGGTGTTAAGGGTTTGAAATAGGTCTTAAAGATTACAAGGGTGCCATGGGGTTGCCGCCCCATGCACCCAATGAGGTGTTCTTACCTTCATAATGACCTTCCCCTTGGGAAATGTCATTGGGATTCCTTGAATCCCAAGGCCAATGATTCCTTCAACGTCATTATGGCCTCCACGCACCCTCCAAGGAGGATAGTCGACCACCCCACATTCTCATAAATTTCCATTTTCTTTTTAGTTAGTTTTTTTGTTTTATTTTGGGTAGGGCCAATCGTGGCCCTCCCTTTGAAATTCGTCCTTTCCATAAATTATGAACTTACCACCGTCCCAGCTGGTCAACTTGACCAGCTGGTCTCATGGCCAAACTCGTCCTAAAGCAATCTCAAGTGGTCGACCATGGGCTTGGTCGACCCTTGACCAACCTAAAAAAAAGAAAACAATTTATAATCCTTTTTATTAAATGAAATTCAAATGATCTACCTCATATACATATTATTTTTATTTTAAATTTTTAATGCAATTATCTTTCTAAAGCCTAACCAAGAGGAAAATCTCATCTTCATATGAAATGGCTCTCGTTTGGGCCCTCGTTACTTTACTAAGCGATCTCCCGTAAATCACATGCACTGACGAGGTTTTTTTGTCGTTTGGGCCTCAAATTTGGGGACAACTCAAATATACGTATAATAAACTTATCCTAAAAAAATCAGAGGTTAATTCAGCACAGATTTCCCTCAATTGTTATTTACATTAGACTTACGCGATTTTCAACTCGTATCTCTACGAAGGTACAAAAAAAATGGAAAGCTCGCAAATTAAACAAGAAATTTCTATTCACATCAACACTTCACATAATATTACCTCAAAATTATCGTGGACCTTACAATCCCTGCTCATTACAATATAGTTGTAGCCCTTCTTCTTGTATAATTATTTTGTGGTCTCAATGCATTATTAGCCCATCATCCATGTTACATCTTCATATAGCACCCCATATCATGTTTAGTTGTATCATAACCATGCTACCTACATGATCCGTGTGTGGGGCAAAATTTGTAATTTGGGTCATCCTAAATGTATATATTGGATTTGCATTTCCTGCACTTTATGCTACCCCTAGGCATATGCAACTCTCCATGGGCGATAGCATCACGTACGTAAATCCCAGTTTAGTAAATCATATGCATCCTCCCATTTCGTATTTCTTATTAAGCATATACATTCACTTTTCGTAGGCATTACATTTAAGTGATTCCATAAGCATTTCCCATTTAGCATGAGCATCATAAATATGCATAATCATATGCATTTTTCTTTTCAACATAGTATTTTCCACTTTCTTCCATATTTCGCATTTGGCTTTATGCTAACTCAGTTTTTTTTCCAGAAAAAATGGGGAAAATATTAATTTTCCTTCCTAGATTAGGAATTTTTGTTATTTCAAATTCAATTCAAGGTTGTAATAATTAAATATTAATGAGAATTTTATCTTTCCAGCTTAGAATAGAATGTATGAGCATATAATTCTCATAATTGCTTGTTTTATCTCATTTTATTTTCACTTTTATTTTAAAAATCCACAAATGTTGAAACACGAATGGCACATGCATCTTTCTAATAAGACGTAAATAATTCTAAGTAAATGATTCACATTTATGGCCGTAGTCAAAATGTGAACAATACTTAAGATTTTTATCTTTTATGGAATAACATCTGACCTCCACTTAGGTCTTTTTTGAAAATCATCATATTTTTTTGAAATATTCTTCCTTTATCAGAATTTAATATGTGAATTAACTTAAGATATATTTGTGGCCATAGTCATGGATATATTAAAAATTAATTTCATTTTAAATTCTATAAAGGCAAAAAAATTTATTTTATTCTTTATTAGAATTTAAATATAGATTATATTATAATACATTTGTGACCATAATCATGAATGTATTATGATTTAATCTTATTTCAATTCTATTAAAGAATGCAATATGGTTTTAAAATCCCATTCTTTAAATACATTTCAAAGCATTTATCATTTAGGATAAAATTGCATTCTTTTTCATATTGTTTCAAATCATCTTCCAAAATCCAAGTGATTTTGAAATAAACTTTCAAAAACTCAGTTCATATTTTTTAAATTCAAAATCATTTTCAACTTCCAGTTGAAAATTCAAATTATCCTTTTATTCTCAAATTCCATCTTATTTCAAATTCCAACTTTCAAATTCTCTCTTGATTTCAAATTCAAAATTCTATTCCCAATCCAATTTCAATCTTAATTTTGAAGTCTAAATTCAAATTTCAATTTCTAAATTCATTTCCAAGTTCAAAATTCAATTTCAAAATCAATTCAATATTCCAATTTCAAAGTTCAATTCAACTTTAAAATTCCATTCTGATTTTAAATTCTATTTTTAATTCCAATTTCCATTTTCATTTCAAAGTTTAAATCTCAATTCCAGTATCAATTCTAAATTCAACTCCCATTTTCAATTTCCATTTTACTTCAAGTTCCAAATTTCATTTTCTTTAAATCCTCCTTCTTCAATTCAAATTCTAATCTATTTCAAATCTTTGATTATTTCAACCTCAGAAATGCAAATCTCTCTTTTCAAAATCTTGAATTCACTTCAAATTCCAAGTTTAGATTTAAATTTCAGTTTTCCAAATCAAGTTCAACTTTTCAAACCATTTCTTCAAAGATGTTTTCAAACTTATTTCAAAATCACTTGGAAAAGTCCCAAAATTTTTTAGGCATTTCTTAAAAGCATACATCTTTGCATTTTCATAAGCACAAGCATGATACAATGTCATTTTAGGATTTTAGAATAGTCACTTAGACAAATTTAGGCAAAGCAAAAGGCATTTATTCGATCCTTGGTTCAATTACCTTTGGTAAAGGTGCCAGGAATGGTTGAACCTCGTACCGACGAACGAATCCCGTATCTCCATCATTTTCCTGCAAATATTTCAAAAATGGAGGCGAGTTAATTTTCAAATATCTTTTTCAAATAAAAGTCAAGTGAAACCTTGAAAAGAGTTTCTCTCTTCTTCTATTTTTCCTCTAAAAAAGAGAAAGAAAGGAATAAGAAAATTTTTGCAACGATCACAGAAGTGGCGACCGTGATGGGACTTGTCGTCGTCCGATCGGATTTATGCCTTTTGCCTTGTCTAAAATTATCTAAGTCATTATTCTAACAAATGTCAGCTTCATTTTCATGCAAACCTTAGGAGCCTAGACTTTGTCCCAACTGACATAATGCACATAGGATTTAAGTATGGTTTGGTAGGACCATATTGAAGAGATTTATTCATGCTCACTTAGACTTAGGTCTGAAATACAACTTTCCTCAATCTAGGGATTGAATGAAAGCAATGTATGTAAGTGTATGATTCTTATGATTTTTAAAATTCTATCTCTTTAGGACTTTGCATTATAAACATCTGGTTTATTGCATGTTAAGCATATTTTCAAAACAACCCTACCTATATTGTCTCGGTCTTCACGTTGTTGGGCTATCTCACTAAACCATAGTTCGGGAAAGAGCCTTACAACTAGACCACTTATTTGGGTTAACACCCCCCTGCCACATACTAAGGCCCATAGTCTAAAGTATATCGGTAGGCGCTCAAGGATGTTGAGAAAACTTTACCTTAGAACTGAAGAAAGTTTTTTATGCCACGTACTTCGAGCTTTGGCTTGAGTATATCGGCGTATCTTGATTGGAATCAGATGATCTAAACCTTAGAGTTAGGATTAAGGTCCTACAAGCCTTTTCAAATATTGCATTTAGAGTTAGCTTTTAGGGAGTGTTGTTTGTGCATCCTTGTTTGTACAACTGTGATTTTGTGATGTTTATTTATTTTTTATATTTCCTTTTCTAGAATAACTTTTCTAAAAACTTTGGGTATCTTCTTCAAAATTTCCTCCCTATTTTCAAAACCCAGGTGCATATTTTCTTCTTTTTCATTCTTTTCTTCAGATCAAAATTTTCTGAAAACCCTAGAAGTTCCTTTTTAAAATTTTCTTGGTCTTTCAAAATATCCCAGATGTGTATCTCTTCTTCTTTCTAGATCTTAATTTCTCCTATTTTTCTTAAAAGTCCTGCATTTTGTCTGATCCTCTTCATTTTCTTCTGCCCCAGTATTTCAATGGCGTCCAATTCACTTGATACTATCTTTCTTAAGGATCATGTCTCCTATCAGATAAGGAAAGGATTCCCAGATCGTCGGTCTATTCAAACTCTTCGTTCCTTTTTTTAGTGGTATTATTCTTGCTTTTCCACCTTCTCGCGTATGTTCCTGGATCACTTGGATGACTGTGGATTGGAGATGGCATCGACAGTAGGCAAGCAAACCATCAATGGAAATCTAATTTAAGCTATGGCAGAGCGGTGGAATCTGCGTACATGCACTTTTTGGTTTTCATGAGGAGAGATGACTTTATTGTTGAATGAATTCAATGACATCATGAGATTACCAGAGCCACTGGTCAGCCGAATGATCCTATCGAACAACAATTTTTGATCAACATCAAAGGGGTAGATATTCGAGATGCCTTGGCCAGAGCAACGGGAAGCAGATCTTGGCCCCTCACTGAAATTGATGGAAATCAGTTCATTGATCTATTTGGGCTCTATTGCAAATACGAGACATATGAGGAAGTTAATACTTTATCCCGAGCAACCAAGGAAAGGGTCCAGCATGCTATGGTCCTATGCACCGTGGGACTAGCTTTCTTTCAAGAGGGCCAGAATTACATGGATATCAGAGTTGTCCAACTCTTGCGAAGATGGGGCAGTAAGAAGACTCGTTGTCTTTCAGTTTTCATGGACGCCTTAGCTTTCCTCTACCGGGGATTGACTTGCTTTGCTCTCAGAGAGACCATCCTGGTAGAAGGATGCATCTATGATCTACAATCGTGGTTTCTATGACATGTGCCATCGAAGGCCAGTTCATTCAGATTCAACAGCAAGAAGCCACACTCTGCTCTTCAGTATCGAGCCTTGATTGAAAGCCTACATCAAGAAGAGATCGTTTGGGACTACTTCAACCGACAGAAATCAGTTCCTCGCTACACCTATGCACGTGGCAAGAACTACAGATTACTTGGTCCATTCTTTTGCATAGACTACCAGCCAGAAAGGTGTCTCAAGCAATTTTCGCAGCGGCAAGTTCATGTCAACATTTGTTTCCCAATGGGTATTATGCCAGAATTTGATCTACAGTCAGATTAGTGGTCCGGGGCTTACCATGCAGCCAAATACACTTGGGATTCTTTTATTTCGCTTTCCATATTTCCAAGACCCAATGTATCTTCTGAATATCAAAAGTGGTGGCAAACTATCTGCTTGCCCTCTCTTTATCTTTGATCTGTTATCAATAACATTTACTTTTCTGTTATCCCAAAAAGTTTCAGGCCAAATTTTATTCCTTAATAAACAAGTGCAATGGTCACAATTCTTGTGACAACCTTATCTCTGATAATATGGACATTTTCTCCAAATATCGAGTACTTCTCTCATTTTTCTTCAACACCTTTTATCATAGTTGATGACCTCACCTAGGTAACAAAGCATATTTTCAGTTATCATGTAATTGTCACAAGTCTTGTGACGACCCAATCCCTGGTAATGGAATAATCTCTCTAAATTGTCTACCAAGTTCTCAATTCTTCATTTACTCAATTTCTTCCTAAGAACTTCCTTCGTGTTCTGACCATTCTCTTTTCTGTAGAAAACATTGGCATTTTAACATGGTTCAGACAAGGAGCGAGAAGAAAACCGTTTCATCACAACAAAGTGACAGTGAGATAGAAGAAATGAACTCTCCTAGATCGTCCAAAGGACAAAGCCAGAAAATAGAAGATGATGTGGATCTAGTCATCTACAGTCTGTTCCAGAAAATGATGGCAAAAATGTTGTCAGAACAAGCTGAAGCCAGTTTAAGGAAGGCATCTTCCAAAAACAAAATCAGGAAAAGGTCTGTGAAAAAGCAGGTCAGAATCAGTAGGAAGAAAATTTAGCATGACAACACTTTTGAGGATACAGAGTCAGCAGAGGAAGAGTAAGAAGAAGAACAGTTCGTGATCATCCAAAACCCTCTGCGACAATCTATAAAAATAGCAAAGGAGCCAGAGTCAGTAAATAAGCCCAAGTATAGGATCCTAGAGGAATATCTGACTCACCAGCAATTGAAAGAGGTGACCCACGTGGTCAAAGATTTGCAAGTTAAGGGTAAAGGCAAGAAAACCTATACCAGCGAGGATTTCTATGACGGCCTCGAAGAAGATGATAATCTGGAAAATCTTCCTCACAAATTTATCAAGTTTGACGGAACTGGCAATCCTAAGGCTCATCTAGCTACGTTCTTCGCAGAATGCATCCGTTTCAAAAGAGACAACAAAGCCCTATTCATCTGTTTCTTGCACAGTCTGGAGGGTACAACGGCGAAATGGTATGCCAAGTACATCAACCCTATCAAACTACAAGAGTTTGATAAAGTAGTCAACTTGTTTATTGAATGTTTCTTGTTCAACACTGAAGCACTGCCTACTCTCAATCATCGCTGCAATTTAAAGCAAAAAGAAAATGAAAAGGCTGAAGAATTCATCCGTAGGTGGAGAAGCACCTGTAATAAGATGAAGACCCCCATTTCAGAAGAACATGTACTTCAGATAATTTTTAACAATTTCTCCCAGCCCTTGAGGAGTCTCATATCCACTTCTCCCTTGAAGACTTTCATCAAATTGATTGAGCGAGCTGAATGGCTCGAGATGGAAATGGAGAATAATATCTATGAGGGTATCACTCTTATCAGAAATAACCCTGACTCAAAGAAGAAAGCACATTTCGCTTTCTCCGCAGACATCTCCAGTGGCAGCAGTAGTACCAACAACAAAGGTGGTAAGAAAAGCCGCGGTAAAAACTCAGGAAGCCCTAAGTCTGAGAGGAATAACTCTGTGGCTCAAAAGGGGAAATGCATCAAACGGTAGCCTTCCCAGCCAGTTTCACAACCAGAAGCAAAACCGCAAGGAAAACCAAAACATGAGGGCTGGAGTTATGAAAGAGAACTTACTCCTCTAGATCAATCCCGCGAAAGTATCCTTGAATACATGCTTGCAAAAGAAATGATCAAACTCTCGAAAGTTGTCGATCCTCCTGTCGTCATGGGAAAGATGAAAGACAGATTCTGTAAGTTCCATCGAACGGTGGGACACGATACAGAAAATTATTTTATCCTCAAGAATATTATCTAAGACTGTATCGACAAGAACTTGCTGGTAGAAGACGAAGAGGAGAATCAACCAGATATCTTGTCCAAACCTTTCCCAAACCACCCAACCGTAGTCATTTCGGAGCAGTTGTTTCATCCCCAAGGTCGTATTCGACCATGCTCCAGCCAGGACATCCATGATCAACACCAAATCCTAGTGTTGCATCAGGCTCAGTCCTCCGCCAAGAAAATGGACATCATTTCAATCCTTAGCCAATTAAACCCAGCTAGTGAACCGACAAAGGCATCAACAAAAGTTGCCAAATGGATTCTCGGGTTTCCTAAGTGCTTCATTAAATCTACTCCAAAGAGGGACGACACATCCAAAGAAAATACCAATTTGGCTTAGAAGCCAATCACTGCTCTCTCAAATATTTCCATCCTCAAGTTAGCGCGCGCCTCTTCTGAGCACCAACAGGTTCTAGATGATTTACTGAAGAAAATCAAGGTCAAACCGAGCACAACTCCTCAAGACATTGCCCAGATTGTCAATCAGGCCATTGTTATCATCGAAAATTTTACTTTTGCAAGTCAAACTCACCTTTGAAAAAGTTTTTGAAAATAACTCACATCCGTTTTAAAATGCAGGATAATTCCGAAGAATGGGACTCGCCTGTCGGTACGAGGTTCAACCGTTCCTGGCGCCTTTACCAGGGAAAATCGAACCAAGGATCAAAAGTGTGCTTAGCTTTGCTCAACTTGTTTAAATCGTGTTCTATTTCCTAAATGCACAAAGAATCAGGCATGTGCTATGAATTTTCTGAAAATGCAGATTTGAAAACATGATATTTGCATAGAATAATTGAAATACTTGGAAAATTCTTAGAAAAGATATCATTTGGAAAATCGTGAGCCTTGTTGAGAAAATATTTCTAAGGAAAATGAAAATTGATTTATGAAGAAATCTTGAAATTTTGTGAAAATCGATTCTGAGAAATTTGAAATAACTTTGAAAAAAGTTTGAATTTTGAACTTTGGAATTGAAGATGTTAGGATTTGAAAAATCATGAGTTTGAACTTGAGAAAATACTTGAAATATCCTTTGAAAGCTCAGAACTTTGAGAAAATCGATTTTTGGATAAGACTTGAGAAATTTTGAGAAAATCGATTTCTCTGAATTGGAATTTGCAAGTTGAATGAAATGAATGAATATGGATTTGAAAGGCTTGATTTTGAGGAATTGAGAAAATCCTTTTGTATTTTTGAGAAATGCAGTGCATTTTGAAGTTAGCCTAAGAGTGTAGGCTGAATGTGACTAATACGAAGATCACAAATCTGGGTCTCATTCATATTCTGACTATGGCAATAAATACAAATTCCACTCAGTTTGTCAACTCCATAAGAGCTAGTGCACGTGCCATTCGTGTAGGCCATGGTGGATTTGTAAAAAAATATGCACATGAATAACAAGCATTCATCAGATATTAAAATTTGCAGAATTAAACTATATGCAATGCAAATCCTAATCTAAGCAGAAATTGAAATTCTTATTCCAAAGTTTACATTTAATTTACATCACTAATTGAATTTAAATACAGCAAATTAAAGTCTTCAGTATCTCTGCAAAACTAGAAAACTTGTTAGTGAAGATATGTTGGCTTTTCTAGATTTATCTAGTAATATCTGAAAATTACTGGATTTCTCTAGATATAAGCCTTTTTCATGATTCCCTGAAATAAACATAATGAAATATGAAATAAAATTAAATAAATAATAAAGATAAATAACTTTGAAATTCAAAATTTGAGAAAAAGAGACAAAAATACCCCTAAAAACAAGACTATGGCCTTGAAATTAGGGTTTTCAGAAAGATATTTTATAAAATACAACTTTTAAAATTCAAATGAGGATAAATAAAACATAAGATGACATGATATGATGAAAATTAGGGTTTAGAATTTCGAAATTGAGGTCAAATGACCAAAATGCCCCTGATAGCAAGACTATGGCCTTGAAATCAGGGTTTTTTTGAAATAAATTTTAGTAAAAGCTTTGGATTTAGGATTGAAATAAACATAAAATCAACCATGAAGCATCCTAATATGATTCTAAACATGAAGAAACTCTAAAAACATGAACTTATGCACAAAAATAAAGAAATATCATGAAAATCATGATTTTAGCAGTGTTTCGGGATCCTGCGGGCACCCTATTTTGCAATTTGGCTCATCTAAGTATCAAATGGATTCTAAAATTGATAAAAATCGGTACCTGCACTTGTTATCATCCTAAAATCATATTGGAATCATAAAAGTATATTTTTGACATTATTCCAATTCAAAAATTGCATTAAAACCCTAAAATATGCTATTTTTACCCATGGTCATGTACCAATTTCAGTGTTAGACCTGAATCAGGAGTCAATCTACCATAGAAATTTCTGAAATTTTACAGAGACTAATTAGACACACAAAAAAAATAATCTCCTATTTACATATCAGAAAAATCATCTCCGGTTAGGGAAATATCATTCCGTCAATCTGGATTTAAATTTAACAAATATAAAATTGATTAAAACAGGTACTTCCAGTTATAAATACAGAAATAAACAACAAACTTCATAAAAAAATTCTTAAATTTCAGCAGTGAATAGTAGATAAAAAAATAATAAACTTCCTTTTTTATAAATCTTGAATCGAATCTACAGTTAGAAATCTATAATCTGCACAAGTTGGATTAGGGTTTTAATAAATCATAACGAGTTTTAGAAGATGGATCCGACTTTCTGACAGAAGAAAAATAACAAACGGAAGCAAAAAATTATTAAAATTTTAAAGTAAATAGCCTACATCAACACAAAGCCACTGCACTTTACGGATCTTGAATCGGTTATTGGATGAAAGAAATAACGCATCTGCAAGTTATGCTTGAAATTAAACAACGATTTTAATCAACAGAAATCTCAATTTGACTTTGTATTTTATGAGCAAAGTTCTTGAATTCCAAAACGTCTGATTTTTTTACAGTAGTTTTCTAACATATCTGTAAACAACATATAAAAAAATCAGAATTTTTTAATGAATATTTCAATACGAACTAACATGCTTTCTACTAATCTAAAATTAAAATATGCAGAAATCTAAGAAACACCAATAAAACATGATTTATTTAATGAAAACAACAAAAAAATATCTAAACAGTAAAACAAATCCTATTTTGATGCTTTAATACATGAAATAAACAGTAATGTGCTAAAAAATAAAAATAAAATAGGGAATCCATGGCTGGAATTGCTTTTACCCTTGAAATCATGGATTTAATCGGATAAATCTCATGTTTTCTTGGTTAAGAATATAAAAAACAATGCAATAAATGATTCTAATGGATTAGAATAATGAAAAACAGAATGAAATAGGGTCAGATCATCTTCTTGAATTGAACCTGAGGTTCTTGAGGTTGAATCCATGAAAGAGGAGGTGTCAATGGTGAAATCTAATATAAAATCATGAAAAACAAATAAATAATAATAAAATAATATTAAAAAAAACTCACATTGGGGTTGCAACTTCTATGGAAGAAGAAGAAATTCTGGAGAGAGGAGGGAGACCACGAAAATTTGAGAGAAAAGCAACCTCCTTTAACCCCTCTAAAGACCCCTTTTTATAGTTTTTTCAAAACCCATGTAATTAGGACTAATTAATACCTAACTTTGACTTTTTCAAACTCTATCTAAAACCACCAAGGGAGGACAATTTTTTATGGTTTCCTAACCCTAAAGGGACCCTAACTAACCCCAATTAAACTTCTAAATATTTTAGGGAACTTCTCAAATGTGGCACCACTTGGAGTTTTTCAAAAACCCTAATTTAAAACTTTAAAATCAAGGTTAAAATCTAAAGTAAAAAAATATGATTTTTAAAATCAAGTTTGGACTCTTATAGATTCCTAACCTCTAAACTAACTAGAACTATGACTAACCCTAGTCTAACCCTGACTTTTTCAAATGTGGCTCCACCCAGAGTGAGCCCCACTTGAATTTTCAAAAAATGATTTTAAAACTTGAAAATGAGAGTTTTTTCAAAAGATATTCAAAAGTAGATTTTGAGATTGAAAATTTTGAAATAGCACAGAGTTCTGACTAGGTCAGAACTCCTCTAGATATGGTGCCAACTAGGTGTGCCCCACATCGAAGTTTTGAAAAATTTGAAATAAAGACTGAAAATAGCTTTGAAAAGGGGTTAAAATCAACAAATGAAATTCAAAGGTTTGAAAATAAAGTCCTAAGCGAACTAGAACTCTGAACCAGAGTCCTGAACCAATTAGGACTCTGAGATTTTGGATTTTAAAAGCCAAATGAAGGAGTTTTTTTTTAAAAGATTTTATCAAAAATGGTAAAATAAGGCAGAAAATGCAGTCAGGGTTAGAGTCCTAACTCAACCGAAACTCTGAAATAGAGTTCTAAATCAACTGAGACTCTACAAAATGACTTAATTTTTGAAAAACAAATAAAAAGAAATAAAAATGGAAGTAAAAACAGACTTCAGAACAGACTCCTAACTGGATTAGGACTCTGGGACAGAGTCCTGATCGGACTAAAACTCTAGATTTTTTTTGGTATTTTCTGAAAAGCAGATGAAAGAACTTGTGAAAACAGTGAAAACAATAACAAATATTGAAATAAAACAAAGTTCTGATTCAACTGAGACTCTGAGGACAAAGTCCTAATTGAACTAGGACTCTCAAATTTTTAGATTTTCTGAGAAAACAAATGAGAGAATTTTGAAAAACAGTTAAAAATAGGATAAAATTGAAGTTTTGGTTCAGAGTCCTGATCTGATTAGGAATTTGAGAAAGAGTCCTGATTCGATCAGAACTCTAAGAATTTTTGGTTTTCTGATAAGCAAATGATGAAATTTAAACAGAAAATTTGAAAATCAGTGAAAATGGAATGAGAAAACAAACTTTGGATAGAGTCCTGATTTGGTCAGGACTATGGGGCAGAGTCCTGATTCTATCAGGACTCTAGGATAAAATCCCACAATTTTGAAATTCTTTGATAAAAGTGTAACCGTTTTGATAGATGGAAAGATTTTTGAAAGATTCTCTCAAAATTGAAGTCAGGATCAGAGTTCTGATCCAACTAGAATTCTCTGAAGAGAGTCCTGTTTTGACTAAAACTCTGAATTTTTGACTCATTTTGAAAATTTTGGTTAAAAACAGGTAAAAATAGTGACAAAAGATAGTGTCCTAATCTGACTGAAACTCTGAAGAAGAGTCCTAATCCGACTAAAATTCTTGAAGAAGAGTCCTAATCCAACTAGGTCTCTGGGATTTTGGCCAAAATGGAAGATTTTGAAAGGTTTTCTCCAAAAACAGGTAAAAAAGGTAGTAAAAAGTAGAGTTCTGATCCGATTGGGACTCTGAAAAAAGAGTCTTGATCCAACTAGGACTCTAAGATTTTGGCCAAAATGGAGGAAATGGACAAGGGATATGACCATAATTGTTTTAAAATCAAAATGGAGTTTTGAAAATGTTTTAAAAAGATAAAAAGATAGAGTCCTGATCCAACTAGGACTCTGAAATTTTTGAGAAATTTGATAAATGAAGGAATCCAGAAGCGACACCACCTAAATGGGTCTCATCTGAGGATTGAAATCAGTTGAAAATTGAGTTTAAAATGAATTCAGATTGTTTTCTGAGAAAAACTTTTCAAAATATAAGGTCCTGGGGGTTGGCAAATGACAGAATGTTGATTAAAAACCCAGGTTTTAAAATTGATTTTGAAAGAAAAGTTTTAAAACCCGAATCTGGATTAAATATTTTGAAAACAGGAATGCTGGATCTTGAAAATGAGATGTAATGACATGCAATGCAATGAAATGGTATGCCGAATGCATGCAATGATATGCAATGACACATGAAATATATAAACACTGGATGAGGGTGAAAATTTGGGGTGTTTATAGATGCCCCTCTTTGCTACTAAGCCGGTATAGGGCCGAGCTTAGTGGCAAAGAAAAATACACCAAATTTGGACTATATATAAAAAAAATGCCTCAATTAGGAGAATCTGATCAGGTATGAAGGAATTGGCTATGACGGTAATGACAAATATGGAATGAAGAATAAAGAAGAAGATTCACCTCATCGAAATGAGGCTCAGGCTTAGTCCTTAACCTGGATGGGACAAAAGATACCTTGTGAAAAAAAAGAGGTTCAGTCTTAACCCTTAACTTGAAAGGGACAATACCTCATGGAAAAATGAGGTTCAAACTTAACCCTTAACCTGAAAGGGGACAATACCTCATGGAAAAACGAGGTTCAGACTTAACCCTTAACCTCAAAGGGGACGATACCTCATGGAAAAACGAGGCTCAAGCTTAACCCTTAACCTGAAAGGGGATGATATCTCATGGAAAAATAAGGTTCAGACTTAACCCTTAACGTGAAAGGGGACGATACCTCGTGGGAAAACGAGGCTCAAGCTTAACCCTTAACCTGAAAGAGGACGATACCTCGTGAAAAAATGAGGTTCAGGCTTAACCCTTAACCTGAAAGGGGACGATACCTCATGGAAAAATGAGGTTCAGGCTTAACCCTTAACCTGAAAGGGGACGATAAACGGAATCCTCAAATAAAGAAACCATGATGGGACCTTTGAATTTTGCACAATAAATCCGAGAGGGGTTTGCAAAAGGAAGAAAGGGGGTTCTCTAAAGCTTGAAAAGGGATTGATCTTGGGCGTCTTATCGCTGAGACTGAATGACTTTTAAGACAAATGACCTTTTGCAGAAAATTCAGGTTTAACCCTTAACCTGAACGAGAATTGTCTATGGTGGGACAGTGGAGAGCATAGGGAAGTGTGCAAATCTGAGAGCCCATGCACTCAGATCAAAACAAGAAGGGAAGGATCTTGGACAACTCTCATCATCCGATCCTAAAAGGGATAACAACAACGCCTGGATACATCAAAATAGACATCAAGCTCTCACTTCCTGTCAGGATAAGTTGAAAAGATTACCAATAAGATAAAAATTGTAGTTGATTGAAAAATGATTGAAATGTAAGTATATTTATATGAAAAATATTCTCTCTTTTCTACCTGAAGTATTACCTCCAACTGGACTTAACTTCATAGAATCAAGATTCGAATTCAAATTGCTTGCCATTGACTTTCTTTCAAGGAGGCTATCAATTTCCTTGATATGAATAGAAAAGAGAGTATTCTTGATATTGTGAAAGCAATTGGTGAAAGGATATTGATAAAAGAATTTCACAAAATTTAAAGAAGATTCTTGGCAAATTTGGCAGTTTGATATTCTGGGATTCTTTTCTCAGAATGGTCTTTCTGCCTGTACTCCCTTTTTTTTTCGATAGAATTGGAGCTCTCTTGGGTTTTAGGGGAATTCATTACATCATCACTCATTTTGGAGATGTCCTAGCTTTTTCTCTCTTTTTAGAAGGGTACATCACAAACTCCTTCATCTAGGAGATATTCGGATCCTCCTTCACCTCAGGGATTATATTAACGATATTGGATCATTGGCTGGTGGTCTCTTGATGATAGCTGAAATTAAATATCTTTTAGGGTTTGTCGGAAGGCTCATTGCAGTCGCCTTCATCTTCACGGTGATCTGAACTTTCCCTAGAAGGATCCGTCACAAACTCCTTCATCTCGGAGATGATCCAAATCTTCTTTGGCCCCGGGGGTCTAACTCGCATAATTCGTCTTCATCTTGGCGACAATTGAGAGATCCCTTTTGTCGATATTTAATTGCAGCTTTAAGTGATTGAGGAGATATAGGAATTGAATGGATTTTCTGTATTAGCCAGGATATTTCAACTGCCTTATCGTTACAAGAATGATCTTTAAAAATGTGTCATTGACTGCGATCAATATCAATCACTTATGGCTTTGCGACAACATTGAATTTTCTTCGCTAACCATATCGAGAATTTATTCTTCATCCCTTCGGTTGGTCAATAGAAAAATTTTGGATTTTGAATCCTTCTTTGCAAAAGCTTTAATCTTTTGGAAGTAATACTGAAGGTAACTTGAGGTAATTTCTTTTGTGTAATAAAAGATTTTTGGAATCAACAACTATTTTTCATGATGAATTGGCAAAATATTCTTGGAATCTTTGGTAAAAGAAATCACTTGAGGTCTAAATGACACATCCGTGGCAAGATTCTCCTCTCCTTTCCCCAAAGGAGAGACTCAAGCTTGACCCTTACCTGAACGGGTAATAAAAAGATACTCCTCTCTTTCCTGAAGAGGAGGTGTTTGCAAAACAAATTTTTGAAGAGGAGCGAGTCTCTTTCCTGAACGGGTAATAAAGTTTTCGTCAAAACTCCCTACTTCTAGGCTTCTCTTATGGAAAGGAGGCCACTAACAAAGGTTGGAAGAATATCATAGAGGAGCGAGTCCATCACACTCTCCCTGGAAAAAGGGTCCTCGATGACGGGGGTGGCCTAACAAAAGACATTTAGGGTTACAAGGAGGACAAGCTTCCGTCGAAACTCTCTCTGGAAAAAGGGTTCCTTGTGTGACAATAAAGATTGTTTTTGCAAACTGTTCGTGAAGTATGAGTCCCTTCAAACTCTCCCTAGAAAAAGGGGTTCAACAAACGAACAATAAAGACATGCGAAAAGAACGAGCTCCCTCGAACTCTCCCTGGAAAAAGGGTCCCTCACAAGAGAAAATGATTGATAATTAATTTTGAGCCAGTTGGTGGACAAATTCAACACAAAGGTCGAATCTTGAAAGACCATAATTGTCGGATGCGACCCGAAGGTTGGAAAGATATGATTGACTTTGGTAGAATTTGTTAACCCAAAGGTTTCGCTTGCTAAAAATTTGATGACCGGAGGTCTGACTAACAAAATAGATGACCTGAAGGTATGCTTGATAAACTAGAATGACCCAAGGGTCTAACGAAGATTGTCTGGTTCACAGATCTGAAGATTAACATTGAGTCTGAACCCCAATGTGAGATTCATGTTGCGACCAGTATGAAGACTGAACTTTGACAAAGTACCAGTACGAGCACTGGATTTTAAAAGATCACCAGTATGAGTACTGGATTTTGAAAGAGTACCAGTACAAGCACCGGATTTTAAAAGATTACCAGTATGAGCACTGGATTTTTGAAAGATTATCAATACAAATACAATATTTGGTAAAGCAACTAAGGCGATATTGGATTTCATAAAAGGACCAATTTGAAAATTGGATTTAATCGGACCGGTGGAAAACTGGGTTCGGTCGAAAGCTTTGAATCAGAATTCAAATCTTCAAGGAAAGACTAGATGAATTGGATTTTAAAAGAGAATTCGGGTCGAAACTCGGATCTTCTAGACCAATTGCTAAATTTACAGGAAAGTTTGAGTAGAAGTTCAAACCTTTAAAGGAACACTAAGCGAATTGGATTTGGAAGAAAATTCAAGTCGAAACTTCGATTTTTCTAGACCAATTCTGAATTGGATTTGGAAGAAAATTTGAGTCGGAACCTGGATCTTCTAGACCAATTCTAGAATTTGGAGGAAAGAAAATTAGGTGAATTGGACTTGGAAGAAAATTTGAGTCAGAACTCGGATTTTCTAGACCAATTTGGAATTGGATTTGGAAGAAAATTCAAGTCGGAACTTGGATCTTCTAGACCAATTCAGGACATTTGAAGGAAAGAAAATTAGATGAATTGGATTTGGAAGAAAATTCAAGTCAGAACTTGGATTTTCTAGACCAATTCTGAATTGGATTTGGAAGAAAATTTGAGTCGGAACTCGAATCTTCTAGACCAATTCAAGACATTTGAAGGAACGAAAATTAGATGAATTGGATTTGAAAGAAAATTCGAGTTAGAACTCAGATTTTCTTGACCAATTCTGAATTGGATTTGGAAGAAAATTTGAGTCGAAACTTGGATTTTCTAGACCAATTCAAGACATTTGAAGGAAAGAAAATTAGACCAATATAATTAGGGTTTGGAAACATTGACTAAGAAGAAAACAAAATCAAATTTAAGAGTTTCAACCAGTAAAACAGGATTTAGAAGAGTACCAGCACGAGCACGAGCACCGGATTTTGGAAGAGTACCAGTATGAGCATTAGATTTTAAAAAGTAGCAACCCGAATACTGGGTTGTGAAAAAGTTTAACCAGTGAATACCGAATTTAGAGGGTTTGACTAGTGAGAAATGGATTTAGAGAGTTTGACCAGTAAGAAATGGATTCAGAGAGTTCGACCAGTAAAAACCGGATTTAGGAAGTTCGACCAGTAAAAACCAGATTTAGAAAGTTCGACCAGTGAAACTGGATTCTGAAAGTTTGACTAGTGAAAACCGGATTTAGGAAGTTCGACCAGTGAAAACCGGATTTAGAAAGTTCGACCAGTAAAAATTGGATTTAGGAAGTTCGACTAGTGAAAACTGGATTCAAGAAGTTTGACTAGGGAAAACTGGATTCAGGAAGTTCGATCAGTAAAAACCGGATTTAGAAAGTTCGACCAGTGAAAACTGGATTTAGGAAGTTCGACCAGTGAAAACTGGATTAAGAAAGTTCGACTAGTAAAAACCGGATTCAGGAAGTTCAACCAGTAAAAACCGGATTTAGAAAGTTCGACCAGTGAAAACTGGATTTAGGAAGTTTGACCAGTGAAAACTGGATTTAGAAAGTTCGACCAGTGAAAACTGGATTTAGGAAGTGTAAGACCCATGAATTTTCTGAGGAATTTACTGTTAAATTAATATTGATATGTATGCTTTCGTGTGTATACGAGATTATAGCACGTAATTTGATGTGCTTTGTGTTTTGGCTTTGTATGCGCGACCCGAAAATCGCGTAAATACATTATGTAAGTAAGAAGAGCCTAATTCTGGATGAATTAATCCTTGAAATTTTAAGGGTTAATTTATAATATATTTTTATAGTTTGTTTGGGACCTATACAACGTAAAAACCTCGTCAGTGCATGTGAATTACGAGTTTTGATCCACGATTGGACCCGAATCGTAATACGCTTAATTCTTGCAAACGAAAGGCAATTTTCTTGAGAGGCATCAAGCATTCCATATTAATTAAGGTTTTGAAGAGAACTAAACAATTTATTGGAATTAATTTAGTGTTTTAATGCATTAATTAAGCATTGTTTTGAAACATAGAACATTGACAATTTTGGATTTGGACCCAGATCACTAGTAGAGGACCCAAACCCTATGTGCGCCCCTCTAGAGGGACGATTTTGGCTTTGGTTGATCAGTTGGTCCAGGTTTGACCAGCTGGGTGGCACTTTTGAAAAGATTTGCATGGTTTTTGAAAAGAAGGCCACTATTAGTCATTGCTTTTATCAAAAACCTCATGATGAAGCATTATGATGGGCAACTTTTTATAAAAAGGAGCATGAGGCTGGCGCCCTATGGTAGTTTTGAAATATTTTTGAAACCATTCAAATGGCTAAAACCGATTGGATAGCCTTAGGGGCAGCCCATGTAATTTCTACACATCTTAAAGGCTTTCTTAAATGGCGTTTTTGAAAGATTGTGTAAAGTTTTTAAAAACTCAACATGCATTGGGCGTGGAGCACCCCAACCCTCCATCTAGGCTGGGTTAATCCCAGCCATTCAATCTTTAAGCCCTAGCTACTTAAGCCTTGAAGAGAGAGAAAGAAGGGACCCTTGAGCGATTTTTTTTGGGTGGAGCTTCTCTCTCCCCCTTCTTTCTCCAAAACCGTGAGTGAGGTGAGAGAGATTGTGTGTGTGTGAACCTAGTCCCAGCCCCAACCGTGGACACCACCTCCTCCATTTCCTCCATTGTAAAGCCTAGAAGGTGAGATGCCTCATCCTCTACACCTATTGTGGATTCGTTTGAGCAAGTGGTTGTGCTCTTGCATTTTCGTGAGACACTCCTACACAAACCCCATGAGGGTGGATTTCATTTTAGCATGCTTACAATGCATTTCTTTTGTTTATTGTGAAATGTGGTAGTGAGGTGACATTTGAAAACGTTTTGGGTTTTTTCCATTTGAAATCGTTTTGGGTCTTCCATTGCCATTGTTTTCCGTTGCATGCATGGCATTGAGCGAAATATTGGTAGGACGCCATGAGTTTAGATTTTTATTCATGTTCTTGCATTTGTTGTAGTATGTTATACGCTTTCATTTTAGACTATGGATTTAACACATGCTGCATACTTTGCAAAGGTTTTCGGTTGCACAAGGGCTGGAAGCCATGTCATATTTACGTATTTTTCTTTCGTGGTTGTCGCAACTTGTTCCTTTGGTTTGTTTCACGTTCGCCAAGTTGTTTTTCTTTCAAGGTATTATGGTCGGCTAGGAAGCCTTAGAAAGACCCTATGTCCAACAGCCGTACCCAGCTGGGTCGACCCTCTTGGGTTCGAATGTTGCTGAACTGGGGATGGCAGGCTGAGCTGGGATGGTCCAGCACCATCTCCCCTTTCCTTTTTCCCTTTTGGTCCTGCGTGAACCCTGGCTGATCCCACCTAACCGAGTGGGCGTGGGTCGGTTCGCCGTTGGCCTGACATGGTCTGGACCAAATATGGTCCAGACATGTCAAAGGTCTAAATTTGTTCAGCTGGGCGTCATGCTCTGCATGCCTTTTTCCTTTGGGTTTCGGTTTCAGGACCTTGCTGCAGCCGTGCGGCGATTGGGCTGCAGCTGGGTGCAGGCAGTAGGCCTGCACCCTACCTCCTTGTGGTGCTGGCTAAATGCCAGCTGGGTCTGGATGCATGGTCCAGACCGTGCTCAGCGTAAGCACACCCTCCATGGTCTGGACCAATCGGTCCAGACCTGGACCAACTTGTGTGGCTAAGCCATGCTGGGTCTGGACGCCCAGTCCAACCCCTTTTCATTTGCTGGTTTTAGCTTGGAGCGTGGTGGTACTACCCAGTCCAGACCTGGACCATGTTTGATGAACCTGCTGCAACCAAATTGCAGCAGGTGGGTCGCCTTCGGGTGCAAGCTGCAAGGCCTGCACCCTTCGCGCTTTGGTGGTAGCCGGGCCCCTAGCGAGGTCTGGACCAGTCGGTCCAAACTTAGGATCCTCTCATGGCTGCAACCGGGTCTGCTGTACGCGCATAGTGCCCCATGGCACCAAGGTGGATGTTGGGTTGGTGAGCTTGTTTTTGGACTATACTAGCTCAACAGCTGGTTTTCTTCCACTTTGTCGTGCATTGTGGGTTGTTTAGCTAGTTTCCGGACTGCAGGCCTTGAGGCTGCATGTGTGTTCGTAGCACGGGATCCAATACCCCAATAACATTATGGATTGTGCTCGTCGACCAAAGCAAATAAAATATTGCACACGTAATTATGTTTTTGCAATGTGATAGTAAGAACCAATGGCACTTTGTCCTATGAAAATTTACGTTAAATGGTTATGTATGCACACTAATTGACAAACCCACCAATTTGAGTAACGTGCTGCCTCGCCGTGTGCGTGTGTATGCTTGTATAGAACGTAAATGTTGCAAGTAACGCCTTTTTGAATGCCTTCAAAATAAGGTTTGGCGTAATTGAGGAACCTATAGCGTAGGTCAAAGAAATAAATGAATATGGTTTTTCCTTGTCTTACATTGCACGATGCAGATTATATATTTATTTAAGAGTATAACACTTGTTTGTGGCGTGGTTTTTAATGGTGTTGGAATGACATGTACATGGCCACACCCGCTTTAACACGAAAGCGATTGCACAAAAGAATGATATTACATGCTCACGTTGGTGATATTTGAATGTACACTTACATTGGCAAATTGAATGTGTTTTCCCTAAGTACGTAGGGATCTTGAGGCACACTTATGGATATCGCAGTCTTGTGAGACGTATGCAAATTTTGGAACTCCTTAGCGAGTTGTTTGTGGGCGATGGCCCCACTTAGCGAGATGAGCTCGCTTTTGGTTGTAATGCATGATTTATGAACTTTGGCACAACTTTTGAGTCACGCTTTACCGTGACAAATGTTTCTAACTGTCTCATTATAACGTGTAATGTTTTGTAACATTACATTGGCTAGTTCTTGAACTTATGGCACGATGCACATACTTGTCCACTTGTATCTGTGCATAGTTCACGATAACACATCAGATGCATTTCACAGCTTTTGTGTTGTTACATTAGTAATTTTATGTTCCTTGATGCATACTTTACAAATTGATCTGAATTGTGAAATGAATAGTTGTAGTTAATTGCTTACGCTTTGCCTAATTTCATTGATTCATGCTAGTACATTCTCTTATAGATCCATGTGTAGCATTGTACATTTGCTTATGTTGTAATTGTTCTATTACTGCTATTAAGCATGCTATATATGTCTTGTATGTATAGCTCTGCTTTGTTTTCCACATATGGTATATCGTGTTTGGTTTGTCTCACCAGCTTGAAAGAGTATTGGCCCCATTTTATGGGGATACAAGTGTTTTACTTAGGCGTGTGATGGAGCTCGGTGTGCTGCAGCAGACTCTGAACCCACACTTCTGGACCCTTTTTGAGATCTTGGCAGTTTGTTGGTTTTGTATAAGGGAATTGATTGTAATATTTTGTAAAAGTATTTAATAAAAGTTGTTTCAATTAACTGTTGTTTCACCCCTGCGGCCGCCCAGAGTTTGCTGCTTGTTTCTCCTTGTTTTGGTTTCTTCCGCACTTGCGCACTTGTTTTCAAAAAAAAAAAGTTTACCCTAAATCCAAAGGATTTTACAAGTCGGGAAATCTGGGGGCGTCGCAGGAAGTTCGACCAGTGAAAACTGGATTTAGAAAGTTCGACCAGTGAAAACTGGATTCTGAAAGTTCGACCAGTGAAAACCGGATTTAGGAAGTTCGACCAGTGAAAACCGGATTTAGGGAGTTCGACCAGTAAAAATCAGATTTAGGAAGTTCGACCAGTGAAAACTGGATTTAGGAACTTCGACCAGTGAAAACTGGATTTAAGAAGTTCGACCGATAAAAACTGGATTTAGAAAGTTCGACCAGTGAAAACTGGATTTAGGAAGTAGGCTTCACCCGAAGGTTGACCGGTAAAACGGTTTTGATAAAAGACTCAACCCAAAGGTCGAATTTGAAAAAGATTGGTGTTTAGAAAGCGCTTGATGATTGTGATGTGAGATTTTCAATCTTCACCCCCACGATGGCCTAGACAAATGCCACGAGTCTCAGGATTTATCCCTTATCCTAAATGGGTAATAAATTTGATGTAAATTGATGCAAATGAATGCAAAATGAAGTAAATGGGTGCATATGTATGCAAAATGAGAGATTTGTTTGATCCTGCCTGCATATAGAAAGTTTTGAAGACAATTTTCAAAGTAATGCCCCAGTGTAATGGGGGAGTAAGATATTAAACGAAAGGATAAATAATTGATATTTGAGGAACGTTCTCTGAAGATAACAATGGAAAGATTGACGATGTGCTTCTTGATGGATTTGGGAGGCACTCTAAAAGATGTTACTCTTTGTAAAAAGATATTTTGTAAAAAAAGAAAAATACAAAAGATGACGCCAAGCTATGAGGAAGATTGATAATTTTATTGATGAAGGAGATGGGACCATGCCATCCATATAAAATGACAAAAGCAAAATGCAAGAATGAAAGAGTGTTGGCCTTGTCGCTCTTAGGGGGCGGATGAGCTAGCTGCTTTATCCTTTTCTTTGCCTTCCACAAGGATATTTTTATCGATATAGTCTTAGATAATATTCCTGAGAATGAAGCAGTACTCGGTATCATGCCCCATGGCCTGATGAAACTTGCAGAATTGATCTTTAAATCTTCCCCTAATGATAGGAGGATCATCGACTCTTGGGAGCTTAATCATCTCCTTGGCCAACATATACTCAAGGATTTTTTCACGTGACTAATCTAGAGGAGTAAAGTCACGTTTAAAACTCCAGTTGTCGTGCTTTTTCTTCTCTTTTTGTTGACTCAATTTTTCACTCTGCTTCGAAGATTTTTCTTTCTGACTTGTATGATCTCCCTTGTTATCTTTGCAATCACTGCGGTTGGCATCGACGAAGAAGGTGAAATTTGTCTTCTTTTTTTAATCTTGATTATTCCTGACGGGGATGATGCCATCACAGAAGTCTTTGCTCCTGAAGACCTTCTTGCCCTTGTCACGGGCTTGTAAATCTTTAATCATCTTGGCCATTTCCTTTAGTTGTATTTGGACTGGATCATCCATTGTTTGATTTTTCAATTTATAGGTTGTCCCTTGTCTATGAGGGGATCTTTGAAATGCTTGCTGGACTTCATACTCTTCATCAATGTCACCTATCGATTCTGATTCATCAGATGTATCCTCATGTTGGATATGTTTCTTGCATATCATCAACTGCTTCTTCAGTGTTTGGCCCTTAGTCTTCTTCTTATTAGATATCTTGCCAGAATTGGCCTCTGCTTGCTTTGCCATCATCTTACTCATCATCTTTTGAAACATGACATACATCTGAGGATCAACATCATCATTGCTCTGCTGATTTTTGTTTCTGATAGATCTTGAAGAGGTCATTTCCTGTTCTGAGGCTAGCGGGTAACTGATACGCTGAACGGGTGTAATTTTTCTGCCGGACCTTTTTTGAACCATATAAGGGTGCAAATACTCTCTATAGAGCAAAACTGAGGGTTGGCTGCTGAAAATAGTTTTGAATAGAAAATATTTGCTGGATATTTTGATTGACAATTTGAAGGATGTCCGATTACTAGAGACTGAGTCGTCACGACAATTGCGCTGCTATTCTTTGCAAAATAAACAACTGGAAATATGCCTTGTTACCTAGGTGAGGTCATCAAACCAAGATGAAAATTAAAGGAATTGTATTGAAGGAAAAACATGATTTTATTAAACTTGACAAAGAGGAGGGGGCAAACGATTTTCCACCACTCCTGATAATCAGAGGACACTCGAGAACCAGGAAAAATAGTGAGAGTAACAAAAGAATCCCAGCCATGTCTGGCAGAATGGTATGCTCCGGACCACTGATCTGATGTGAGATCAAACTCTGACAAGATCCCTGATAGTAGACGAATTTCTATGCTCTTCTGTCTCTGAGAGAACTGCCTAACACACCGCTCTGGATGGTAGTATGCGCAGAATAAGGGGCCAAGTAGCCTGAACCGCTTGCTGTATGCATAAGTATATCTGGGAGGTGATTCCTGACGATCAAAATAGTCCCACACGACTTCTTCCTCCTGAAGGTTGTTGATCAAGAACTGGTATCGCGCAACTGACAAAAGCTTTTCACCATTGTATCTGAATAAACTGGCTCAGGCTGGTACATGTCGAAGGAACCAAGATTGCAATGCATAGGTGCACCCTTTGACTAGAATTGATTCTCTGAGTGTGAAACGGGTCAACCCTCGGTATAGAAAAGCGAGTGCGGCCATGGCTATGGAGAGGCGGCTAGTCTGTTGACTTCCCCACCTTCGCAAGAGCTGAACTATCCTGATATCCATGTAATTTCGTCCATTTGAAAAGAGAGCCAATTCCACACTTCATAAGACCATCGCATGCTGGATTCTTTCTCGAGTTGTTCGAGATAAGAAGCTGACTTCCACAAATGCCCCATACTGTCTGTAGACTTCGAGAAGATTCACATATTTATTTTCATTCTCCTCGATCAATGGCCAAGACTTGCGTTCTGTCATGCAGGCTAAAGCGTCTCAGGGATCCAGACCCTTGACATTGATCAAAAATTGTTTCTCCAATGGATCTCCAGGTTGACCAGCTAGTTCAGGTAATCCCATAATCTCCGAGAATTTGTCCATTAATAAAGTCATTTCTCTCCATGGGAACCAGAAGGTACTAGTACTCGGATTCCACTACTCTGTAAGTGTGTGGATCAAATTGCCGTTGACTGTCTGCTTTCCCACTGCGGATGCCAGTTCCAATCCGCAATTGTTCAAATGGTCCGGAAACATACGAGGGAAGTTCTTCAGCCATGAATAATACCACCGGGGAAGGAAGGATCCGATGCTGAGAGTTCGATGTTCAGGAAGACCTTGTCGCACCTCGTAGGAGATGTGACCCTCAGGAAAGACTGAATCAAGTTGACCGGATGCCATCAGACTGGAAAACATGAAATAAGAGTCAGGAAAATACAGGAATTTTGAAAAATTGCAGGTAGGATAAAAATGAAGCTGGAAATTCGAGATCCAGAAAAAAGGAAGGATGGAAAATCACCTGGAGTTTTGAGGAAAATAAAGTGAATTTGAAAAATCGTCCAAGGTTTGAATAAAGAAATACTTCATAAATTGGAAAGTGAGGTATTTAAAAAATCATTCAATATTTTAAAAAAACTAGGAAAATATGGAAAAGTAAAGAGGAGATGACTACAACATATTCAATCATATCCTGTACAAACAATCATGCACATACAACATTCCCTAAAAGCTGACTCTAGATGCACCCGATTTAAAATAGCTGTAGGACCTTAATCCTAACTCTAAGGTTCAGATCAATTGTGTCCAATCATGATATGCCGATATACTTAGGCCGAGACCCGATGTACGTGGCATAAATACAATTTCTCCGGTTCTAAGTTCAAGTTTTCCAACATCCTTGAGCGCTTGCCGATATACGTTGGACTATAGCCCTTGGTACGTGGCAGGGGGGCGTTAGCCCAAATAAGTGGCCCAGTTGTGAGGCTTTGTCCCGAACTATGGTTCTGGAAGAAAGCCCAACAACGTGAAGACCGGGTAAAGATAGGTGGGGTGGTTTTTGAAAACATGAGAACATGCAAGAAAATCAGAAGGCTCTAAAACCTAAAAAGATAGAGATTTTAAAAATTTTGAAGAAGCAAACATTGTTTTCATACAAATCCTAGATTGAGGAGTGTTGTATTAGACCTAGGTCTATGTGAGCATGAATAATTCTCCTCAATATAGTCCTAGCAAACCATGCCTAGTCTATATGCAATCCATGTCAGCTGGGTTCAAGTCTAGGCTCCTAGGTTCACATGATATCATGAAATAAAAGCTGACATTCCATGGAACATGATTTTGACAATTTGAACTAAGTCAAGCACACAATTGATCAGGCGAAGACAGGTCCCATCTCGGTCGCCAAATCTGTTATCATCGCAAAATTTTACTTTTGCAAGTCAAACTGACCTTTGAAAAAGATTTTGAAAATAACTCACCTCCGTTTTAAAATGCAAGAAAATTTTGAGGAATGGGACTCGCCTGTCGGTATGAGGTTTAACCATTCCTGACGCCTTTACAAGGGGTAATCGAACCAAGGATCAAAAGTGTGCTTAGCTTTGCTCAACTTGTCTAAATCGTGTTCTATTTCCTAAATGCACAAAGAATCAGGCATGTGCTATGAATTTTCTGAAAATACAGATTTGAAAACATGATGTTTGCATAGAATAACTGAAATACTTGGAAAATTCTTAGAAAAGAGATCATTTGGAAAATCGTGAGCCTTGTTGAGAGAATATTTCTAAGGAAAATGAAAATCAATTTATGAAGAAATCTTGAAATTTTGTGAAAATTGATTCTGAGAAATTTAAAATAACTTTGGGAAAAGTTTGAATTTTGAACTTTGGAATTGAAGATGTTAGGATTTGGAAAATCATGAGTTTGAACTTGAGAAAATACTTGAAATATCCTTTGAAAGCTCAAAACTTTGAGAAAATCGATTTTTGGATAAGACTTGAGAAATTTTGAGAAAATCGATTTCTCTGAATTGGAATTTGCAAGTTGAATGAAATGAATGAATATGGATTTGAAAGGCTTGATTTTGAGAAATTGAGAAAATCCTTTTGTATTTTTGAGAAATGCAGTGCATTTTGAAGTTAGCCTAAGAGTGTAGGCTGAATGTGACTAATACGAAGATCACAAATCTGGGTCTCATTCATATTCTGACTATGGCCATAAATACAAATTCCACTCAGTTTGTCAACTCCATAAGAGCTAGTGCACGTGCCATTCGTGTAGGCCATGGTGGATTTGTAAAAAAATATGCACATGAATAACAAGCATTCATCAGATATTAAAATTTGCAGAATTAAACTATATGCAATGCAAATCCTAATCTAAGCAGAAATTGAAATTCTTATTCCAAAGTTTACATTTAATTTACATCACTAATTGAATTTAAATACAGCAAATTAAAGTCTTCAGTATCTCTGCAAAACTAGAAAACTTGTTAGTGAATATATGTTGGCTTTTCTAGATTTATCTAGTAATATCTGAAAATTACTGGATTTCTCTAGATATAAGCCTTTTTCATGATTCCCTGAAATAAACATAATGAAATATGAAATAAAATTAAATAAATAATAAAGATAAATAACTTTGAAATTCAAAATTTGAGAAAAAGAGACAAAAATACCCCTAAAAACAAGACTATGGCCTTGAAATTAGGGTTTTCAGAAAGATATTTTATAAAATACAACTTTTAAAATTCAAATGAGGATAAATAAAACATAAGATGACATGATATGATGAAAATTAGGGTTTAGAATTTCGAAATTGAGGTCAAATGACCAAAATGCCCCTGATAGCAAGACTATGGCCTTGAAATCAGGGTTTTTTTGAAATAAATTTTAGTAAAAGCTTTGGATTTAGGATTGAAATAAACATAAAATCAACCATGAAGCATCCTAATATGATTCTAAACATGAAGAAACTCTAAAAACATGAACTTATGCACGAAAATAAAGAAATATCATGAAAATCATGATTTTAGCAGTGTTTCGGGATCCTGCGGGCACCCTATTTTGCAATTTGGCTCATCTAAGTATCAAATGGATTCTAAAATTGATAAAAATCGGTACCTGCACTTGTTATCATCCTAAAATCATATTGGAATCATAAAAGTATATTTTTGACATTATTCCAATTCAAAAATTGCATTAAAACCCTAAAATATGCTATTTTTACCCATGGTCATGTACCAATTTCAGTGTTAGACCTGAATCAGGAGTCAATCTACCATAGAAATTTCTGAAATTTTACAGAGACTAATTAGACACACAAAAAAAATAATCTCCTATTTACATATCAGAAAAATCATCTTCGGTTAGGGAAATATCATTCCGTCAATCTGGACTTAAATTTAACGAATATAAAATTGATTAAAACAGGTACTTCCAATTCTAAATACAGAAATAAATAGCAGACTTCATAAAAAAAATTCTTAAATTTCAGCAGTGAATAGTAGATATAAAAATAATAAACTTTCCTTTTTACAGATCATGAATCAGATCTACAGTTAGAGATCTATAATCAGCACAAGTCAGATTAGGGTTTTAATAAATTATAACGAGTTTTAAAAGATGGATCCGACCTTCTGACAAAGGAAAAATATCATACAGAAACAAAAAACTATGAAAATGTTACAGTAAATATACTACATCAACATGAAGCCACTGCACTTTACAGATCTTGAATCGGATATTGGATGAAAGAAATAACGCATCTGCAAGTTATGCTTGAAATTAAACAACGATTTTAATCAACAGAAATCGCGATTTGACTTTGTATTTTATGAACAGGGTTCCCGAATCCCAAAATGTTTGATTTTTTTACAGTAGTTCACTGACATATCCGTGAACAACATATAAAAAAATCAGAAATTTTTAATGAATATTTCAATACGAACTAACATGCTTTCTACTGATCTGAAATTAAAATATGCAGAAATCTAAGAAACACCAATAAAACATGATTTATTTAATGAAAACAACAAAAAGATATCTAAACAGTAAAACGAATCCCATTTTGATGCAGTAATACATGAAATAAATAGTAATGTGCTAAAAAATAAAAATAAAATAGGGAATTCATGGCTGAAATTGCTTTTACCCTTGAAATCATGGATTTAATCCATTTAATCGGATAAATCTCATGTTTTCTTGGTTAAGAATATAAAAAACAATGCAATAAATGATTCTAATGGATTAGAATCATGGAAAATAACATGAAATAGGGTTAGATCATCTTCTTGAATTGAACTTGAGGTTCTTGAGGTTGAATTCATGGTTTAATCCATGAAAGGGGAGGTGCCAATGGTGAAATCTAATATAAAATCATAAAAAACAAATAAAAATTAATAAAATAATATTAAAAAAAACTCACCTTGGGGTTGCAGCTTCAATGGAAGAAGAATAAGAGGTACTGGAGAGAGGGGGGAGTGTAAACACCCCAAATTTTCAGTCACCTCCCCTACATCTCCACCAAACATCATCATTCAACCTCTGAAATCGTCGAAGGGCAAAATGGTCATTTTCTGAGCCCGGACCTTGCAAAAGTCTAAATTTTATCTGAAACTCTCAAAATCTCTCTATTTTGTCTCAGATGTTCAAAATTTTACTCCTGACAGGAGACAGACATCTCCAAGTCTTGGCTCAAGATTATATTGCATAAGACATGACATTGCATATCATTGCATGAGCATTTCAAATCATTGCACTGCACAGCATGCCATTTCGAGGTCCAGAACTCCTGATTTCAAAACTTTCAATCCAGATTAGAATTTCAACTCTTTTCAAAACTGATTTCAAAACCCTGGGTCTTCAAAATTATCAATTCTTCCCATTTTACCCCCAGGACTCTGAATTTCAAAATATTTTCTCAGGAAAACGATCTGGATAGTTTTCAATATGGATTTCAGCCACTTCACCTCAGATTTTGCCCCTTTTGACAACTTCAAATATCTTTCTTTTACAAAATCTGTAGGGCCAACTCTTTCCAAAATTCCTGTTTTGCCCATTAGTCCAGATTTTATGAAAATTCCAAAAAGAAGTTGTGGTTTTATCCTTATTTCAATAAAGAAGCAATGTGGGACCCACACTGAGGTGGTGTCACACAAGCTTTTCTTTTGAAAATTTGAATTTTGAAAAACCCAAAATATAGGAGCCTTGTCCCCTGGATTGGTGCCACTTGTCCTTTCTCTCTCCTCTCATCTACATGCCAAGTGTCAGTGTGGGGCTACCTTAAGAAGCCGTCACATGTCATCCCATTTATCTGCCATGTGTCACCCTATCCATCCTGCGCCATGTGTCATTCCAAGATTACCAGGAGATGCCAAGTGTCATAGGTTGTCCTGTCTAGAAAAAGTGGAGCTTGTCTCCTCTGAGGTGGCGCCACTTAAAGTGTGTCTCCTGCAGAGGACACGTGTCAACCCCTCCCTCCTTCTAGAAAAGTAGCCTAACACATGTCTCTCCCTATTTTTCTCAGAAAAGTAGGAGACATGTGTCACTCCTAAACTCCTACAGAAAAGGTAGGCTTGTCTCCTCTGAGGTGGCGCCATCTCGAGTGTGTCTCCTGCAGAGGACACGTGTCAAGCTCTCATTTCCTCAGAAAAAGCAAATGCCATGTGTCATTTCCTGCTCTCTTCAGAAAAGCTAGAATTTAAACATTCAAATCTCCTCATAGGTGGCGCAGATCCTGAACTCCTACCTTTTTCATCTTGTTTGAGATGGCGCCACATGGCTTGAGCCTCCTTCTCTCCCCTCTGCCACGTGTCATTCTCTGCTTCTTTCAGAAAAAGCAGGTGACACATGTCTTCTTCTACCTCCTTCAAAAAAAGTAGAGGACACATGTCTTCTCCCTACTTTTCTTAGAAAAGTAGGAGACACATGTCACTCCTGGCTTTCTTTAGAAAAAGCAAACCATTCAAAATTTCAAACAAGGACTAGGTGGCGCAAATCCTGAGCTCTGATTTTTTTAGATGGCCTATGAGGGTGCCACATGTCCCTTCCCTTCTTTTCCTCCCTATTGCCACATGGCATTGTAGGAGCCACCCTGAGGTGGCGCCACATGTCCATCCTCCATTCCTCCAGGGCCAACCTCCATTTGAAATTCGAATTCTCCTCTGAGGTGGCGCCATCTGAAGAACCTCTCCAGCAGGCTGACACTTGGAACCGTCCTGGACTGCCACATGTCCAGATCTCCTCTCACCAGAAAAAGCAAAATTCAAATTCCTCTGAGGTGGCGCCTTCTGAGCCCACTGCTCTGACCTTCTGACATGTGTTAAACACCTTTTGAGGTGGCACCATTCCAGGACTCCACTTGGCTCCATTTTTTTATTTTTCATAAAGGTAGCCCACCATGAGGTGGCGCCACCTGAGGACTCCCTACAAAAGGTGAGTTTGAATTTCAAATTCCAAGAGAACACCCTTTGAGGTGGCGCCTTCTGGGAGTTCCCTGCAGAGAGAATCAAGCAAACTTTTGAAAAATTCCAAATTCCCCCTGCTGAGGTGTCTCACCCACAAAATTTCCATTTTTTTATTTTTCTCAAAAATCAAAATAGCACCATGAGGTGGCGCCACCTGAGGGCTCCTTGCAAAAGCCAAATTCGAATTTCAAACCCCCAGATGGCACCCCCTGAGATGGCGCCACATGGAAGGCTCAGATTGAGCCTGTTTGAAATTCAAAATTTTTCAGAAAATTTATAAAAACAAGGCTCCACGCCCAAAAGAGAGGAGCATCCTTTTTTTTGAGACCATTTTTTGTGAACTGGAGAATTCGACCTAGCCTTCCTAACATCTGATTTTGAACCTTGGAAATCGTGCCCCCTTTGGCTCATTGGAGAAGGTGAAGAAAAGCTCGTGCAGTGGCCAATTCGATTCAAGCGGAGGTCAATTTGGGTGAACCATCCAAAGCCCGGAGCGAAGGACGAAGGAAGCTCGTGATAGCCTCCCCTTTCAAGGGCTTCTACGCTGCGTAACGAAGCAAGGTGCACTTCTTTTCCCCTTGATTTGATGCCATGATTCGATTCGGGAGTCGTTTGAAGAAAGAGCTCATCCGAGAGATGGATTGTGCTATTCTCATAAAACGACATATATAAAATGTTTCATTATGCTTCCTTTATGATTTTTAACATTCATGTAGTTAGCTAGGTTTAATTTGCATTTTATTTCATTCATTTAGCATATTTCATGAATTAATTAGGATTAATTTAGCATTTATTTCAATTCTGCTTATTTTCAGTAGGTCTCTGTTTTTGTCAGTCAGTCCACACGTCATTTTATGCATTTATTTTTTATTAAAAATCACAAAAAAATCACGGACTGCGCCCTTAGGTGTCCCTGAAATTTTGCCAAAAACTCGGAGGCATTTGAATTTGTTTACTGTGGTAAACATTCAAAATGGCAAGTCGGGTTTTGTTACCCAGGATGCGTTTTGAAAATCATTTTCCGACTTGTAAAATCGATATATGCCTCATGGGAGATATGATTTTCGATCCAAAAAATGTTACGAACTTGGGAGAATGTCTAGTTTTTAATATGATTTTCTCCAATTTTTATGATTTTGTTTTATGTCTGACAAAAATTCGAAATGTCAGTACACGTGTCAGAGCCTAATTTGGGCCTCTGAGATCTTGGATCGATTTAGGGCTATGGTTTCTCCTTGTGTGTTGCTCCAAATCCAAAACCGTAAAAAATGAAAGTTGTGTCCGAGATGTCCTCGGTTCACATCTGAAAGCCTGTGATTTTTAGAATAGTGTTGATACCTGATTCGGATTTTTTTTGTCAGTCCCCTGTTTTGCTACATTTGTCTGTTCTGTTAGTTTAGGCAGGAATAGTTATATTTTTATCCATGTTTGTGTTGATCAAATGCCAAAGTCATGAACATGAAAGTTGTTTAGGTAGGTGTCGTGCATAGCTCTGATTAATTTCATAAATTTCCATGGCCGTTTGGTATTTTTTTGGCATTTTACATCTGACTAAGGTGATTTTTACCTCTGTCAAAATTAAATCACTGTTTTTGAATTCACCATGGCTCAAATCCCGAGGCTGTAAAAACAAAAATGTTACATTTCAAGTCCTTTAACAGTCTGCAAAATATCAGAAGTTTTCATGGTGTAAATCTTGCATTATCATATTAAGCATTGCATTTGGTTCGGATCCATAGGCAAAATCCACCATTTTAGGACTTTCTTTAAATATTAGCATTTAAATCATATCATTTCGGGATTTTTAGCATTCTAAGCTGTTTATCAGAGTAAGTAGATGCTTCATACCGAATTTGGTGCAATTTGGAATCCATTTGAGGTTCGGATCATCCATAATACCAAAACAGGGTCCCGCAGGACCCAGATCCAAGCGAAAAACAAGCGAAATTCGTTATTTTGGATAAATTGCAAAATGCCAAATTCTGATTTTACAGTCCTAATGTGTTTAGCAGCATGTCATCATGTCCCTTACTGCATCTCATCATCATTTGAGTCAATTTGAATTTCGAAATCTCAATTTTACCAAGTTTTCCTTCAAAAAACCCTGATTTTAAAGGTATAACTTTATAATTAGGGGTATTTTGGTCATTTTGACCACCATTCCGAATTTCAAACTATTTTCTACTGAATTTCCTGCATTTACATCATTTCAAATATCAAGGAAGCATGAGAATAAGGTTTATATCCAATTAAATCCAATAATTTCATAATATTATTGGAAAATCTTGGAAAAACCCACATAGTTGAGCTAACCCTATTTCAAGTTTGGCAGGAACAATCAAAAGAAGGAGCTGAAGTCTGCAAATTTCGTTTACTTCCTTTATTTAGTGATGTAATAATGTAAATTTTGGAATAAGAGAGTTAATTTCCTGCTTAGACTAGGATGCATATCATATAGTTTGAATTTATGCTATATCCTGATTATATGATTCATGCATTTTATTTTAAAAGCACTATGAATGTTCACGAATGGCACGTGCACCAACTCTTAGGGAGTTGATGGACTCGGTGGGATCCATATTTACGGCCCTAGTTGGAATATGGACGAGACCCAGATCCGTCATCTTTCTACTATTCACATAGAGCCTACACTCTTAGGCTATCTTAAAATGCACATCATATTTCTAAAGTTTTCAAAATCATGTGCATCAAATCAACTAAGTTCTGAACATATTCATGGCCACAATCAGAATATGTGAAGGACTTATTTGGACTTAATGCACATTTTCCAACCAATTCCTCAGAAAATCTTTTCAAAGGGCATTCATTTACTCGTGTCATTTGCATCATGAAATCATTGATTTTCTCAAGATTTCCTCAAGAAAACTTCATTCTCAAGAAATCGATTTCTCAAGAAACTCTAAGGATTTTTCAAAATCGGTTTTCCAAAGACAAGTTTTTCCACAGTTTTCCCTGGAAAATGATATTTTCTTAAGAGATTCAAAAGAGTTTTCCAATCTTTCTCCAAGATCCAAAATCGATTTCCAAGTATTTCAAAAGGTAAAATTCCCAGGATTTCGATTCCCCAAGTTTTGAATTTCCTTCTCCAATGAGCTTTCCTATAAATCTTCCATCATTTTCCTAAGAAAACTCTCAAAGTCTAAGTTGTCCTAAGAAGTGTTTCCCTTTTCAAAAAGTTCATCTTTTCTCAAGAATCACTTCCATTTTCCCAGGATTTTCAACCATTCATAATTTTCCCAAGTCTTTATGAACTTTCCTGAGATTTCAAATCTTTTTCATCTGAGTTTCCTGAGAAATTGACTTTCAGCTTTTTCCTGAGAGAATCTTTTCAACTCCAAATATTCTCCAAGCATACATCATGTTTTCCCAACTTGCATTTTCCAAAATCTCATAACACATGCCTGAATTCTCTGTGCATTTAGGATAGAACATAACTTCGATAATTTAACTAAGTCAAGCATAGTTTTGGTCCTTGGTTCGATTACCCCTGTTAAAGGCGGCAGGAACGGTCAAACATCGTACCGACAGGTCGAGCCCCATCCCATGGATTTTCCCGCAATTTTCAAAACGGAGGCGAGTATTTCAAAAGCAATTTCCAAAATCCGGTCAAGTTTGAAGCGCGAAAGCGTTTCCTCTTTCTCTCTTTCGCAAGGAAGGGAAGACGGGGAAAAATTTTTGCGACGATCACAGGTTTGGCGACCGAGATGGGACCTGTCCTTGTCTGACCTAAATTATGCTTGACTTAGTTCAATTATCAAAATTATGTTCATAAAATGTCAGCTCTTTTACTTTCAATATCATGTGAGCCTAGGAGCCTAGATTCTGACCCAGCTGACATTGAATGCATATAGCTTAGGCATGGTTTGGTAGGACCATATTGAGGAGAAATTTTCATGCTCACATAGACTTAGGTCTAAATACAACTCTCCTCAATTTAGGATCTGAATGCAAACAATGTATGCTTTTTCAAAGATTTTCAAAAGTCTATCTCTCTAGGATTTAGAGCCCTCTATTTCTTGCATGTGATCATTTTTCAAAACCCTCAATTACCTATCATTACCTGGTCTTCACGTTGCTGGGCTCTCTTCCAGAACCATAGTTCGGGACAGAGCCTCACAACTGGGCCAACTATTTGGGTTAACACCCCCCTACCACGTACCGCGGGCCACAGTCCGAAGTATATCGGTAGGCGCTCAAGGATGTTGGAAAACCTTACCTTAGAATCAGAGTTGAAATTCTATGCCACGTACCTCGGATTACGATTCGAGTATATCGGCATAACTGGATAGGACAAAGATGATCTGAACTTAGAGTTAGGATTAAGGTCCTACAGCTGTTTTCAAAATGATGCATCTAGAGTCAGCCTTTTAGGGAGTGCTGAATGTGCATAAATGTTTGTGCAGGATGTGATTGTATGATTTTCTCCATTTTTTATATTTCCCAATGTTTTTTAACTCATTAGGTCTTTTTCAAAATATCCTTATTTTCCACAAGATCTTTTTCTCAAACCCTGGATGATTTTTTTCAAATATCTCATTTCTTTCAAAACTCCAGGCGATTTTACATTCTACCTTTCTACTGGATCTCGAATTTCTAGTTGCATTTTATCCTGCCTGCAAAATTTTTCAAAAAATTTCCCACATTTTCCTAAGTCTCATTCTGAGTCTTTCTCTGTTCTCAGTTCGATGGCATCCAGTCAAGTCGATCCTATCTTTCCTGAAGGTCACATCTCCTTCGAGGTGCGACAAGGTCATCCTGAACATTGAGCCCTTAGCACCGGAACTTTCATTCCCCGGTGGTATTATTCTTGGCTAAAGAGCTTTTCCTGAATGTTCCCGGACCATTTGAGCGAGTGCGGATTAGAGTTGGCGTCAGCAGTCAGAAAGCAGACCATCAATGGCAACCTGATCCATGCAATGGCGGAACGATGGAATCCTCGTACGTGTACCTTCTGGTTCCCATGGGGAGAGATGACCGTTTTAATGGATGAATTTTCAGAAATCATGAGGTTGCCAGAACCAGCCGGTCAACCAGGAGACCCCTTAGAGCATCAATTCCTTATCAATGTCAAGGGTTTGGACCCCCGAGACTCCTTAGCTCGTATGACAGGCCGCCGATCTTGGCCCCTGATCCAGTTAGATGGAGATGAATATGTTGACCTACTTGAGTTGTACCGCCAGTACGGGACCTTCGTCGAAGTCAGCTCGCTTTCAAGAACAACCAAAGAAAAGATTCAGAATGTAATGGTTCTATGCACTGTAGGACTGTCCCTTTTCCCAGATGGACAGAACTACATGGACATCAGGATAATCCAACTTATGAGAAGATGGGGAAGTCGGCAAACCAATCGCCTCTCCATAGCCATGGCAGCGCTCGCCTTCTTATATCGTGGTTTGACCCGATTCTCACTTGGAGAGTCCATTTTAGTTGAAGAATGCATCTACGCACTTCAGTCCTGGTTCTTCCAACATGTTCCATCCCGAGCAAGCTCTTTCAGATACAATGGTCAAGAACTCCTTCCAGTGTCGCAGTACTGATCCATGATCAACAACATTCAAGAAGATGACGTTGTTTGGGACTATTTTGATCGGCAAATATCTCCTCCCAGATATACCTACGCTTATGGCAAGCGGTTCAAGTTGCTAGGACCATTCTTCTACACTTATTAACAACCAGAGAGATGTGTTCGACAGTTCTCTCAAAAGCAGCAGTACGTTGAAGCCCGACTGTTATCAGGAGCTATGGCAGAGTTCGATCTCACCTCCGCACAATGGTCCGGGGCATATCACTCTGCCCGCTACGGCTGGGATTCCTTTGTCTCTCTTAAAATCTTTCCAGGTCCTAGAATGTCTGCCGACTATCGTGAATGGTGGCAAATTGTTTGTCCCCCACCTCTTTGTCAAGATCAATAAAATCTTATTCTTCTCATTTTAATAAAATTCTCTTTCCTTCCATTGTGGTTTGACGACCTCGCCTAGGTTACAAGGCATATTTTCGTTGTTTATTTCTCTTGCAGAAGGAATGGCAACACAATTGTCGTGATTCCCACGACGACTCAGTCCCTAGTAATGGGACATCTTTTCCAAATTGTCTACCATATTTTCAGCAAATATTTCTTCCAAAAGCTAATTCCTTCAAAATCTAATCAGGTCTTTGCCCTGCAGAGAGCATCCATACCATTTGATGGTTGAGACAAGATCAGGCAAAAGAACCACGGCATCCCAGTACTCGTCAGCCTCGGAAGAAGAGATGGGTTCCCCTCGATCCGAGAAGAGTCAAGAGTAGCAGCAAGAAGACGATGTCATAGACCCTCAAATGTATGCCATGTTCAGAAAAATGATGAACAAAATGATGAAAGAGCAGCCCGGGACCAGCTCAGAAAGAAATCCATTCAGAGAAAGGTTCCATGGTCGCAGGGGTAAGAAGGCTCCCAAGAAACAGATCCAACCAGAAGAGATTTCAGATGAATCAGATTCCACTGAAAACACAGATGAAGAATATGAGGTGCCTCCGGCATTTCAGAAGCGGGGCCAAAGTAAAAGCCGCAGATCAAAGAGCAAAGATAAAGAAGAGCCTTTGCAAGCGCAGTTTAAAGAAATGGCTCGAGTTGTCAAAGATCTGCAAGCCCGCGACAAGGGCAAGAAAGTCTTCACTAGTGAGGACTTCTATGACGGCTTAGAAGGGGATGATGATCTGGAGAATCTCCCTCATAAATTCATCAAGTTTGATGGTTCTGGCGACCCAAAAGCACATCTCGCCACTTTCTTTGCTGAATGCTCTCGGTTTAAGAGGGATAACCGAGCATTGTTTCTATGCTTCCCCCGCAGCTTGGAAGGAGTTGCAGCCAAGTGGTATGCTGAGCATATCAACCCCATCGAGCTCAAGGGGTTCGATAAAGTTGTAAATCTATTCATTGAGCGCTTCTTGTTCAACACAGAAGCACTGCCTACACTAAGTCATCTCTGCAATTTAAGGCAGAATGAGAATGAAAAAGCACGGGACTTTATTCACAGATGGAGATCAGCCTGTAACAAGATGAGAGATCCTATCTCGTAAAGGCATGCATTGTCCCTGATCCTCAACAATTTTTCGCAGCCGTTAAGAGGATTGATCTCCATAGCGCCATCCAGGACCTTCATTGAGTTGACTGAACGAGCTGAATGGCTCGAACTAAGTGTGGAAAATGGAGTCTATGAAGGCTTCACCTTTTCCAAGAACAACTCCCAAGGTGAGCAGAAGAAGAAAGCTCACTTCACTTATTCTGCCAGCAACGGCAACAAAGGCCAAAATCGTTATAAAGGGCAGAAGAAAGATTACTGCTACGGCACCGGCAGTTCGAACAACAAGGACCAAAAAGCAAAGCCTGCTCCTCAGTACAGCAAGCCTCCTTAGCAGGATCAAGGGCCGAAACTGCATGAGAAGACCAAACATGAAGGATGGAGCTACGACAGAAAATTTACTCCTCTTGACCAATCACTCGAGGACGTGCTCGAGTACATGCTATCAAAAGAGATGGTCAAATTGCCCAGATTGGCCGATCCCCCTGTGCCCATGGGGAAATGGAAAGATCAGTTCTGCAAGTTTCACAGGACAGTGGGACACAACACTGAGAACTGCTTTGTTCTCAAAAACATCGTGCAAGATCTCATTGAAAAAAATCTATTGGTAGAAGGAGAAGAAGAAGAGAAAATGGACATTCTCAATCACCCCTTCCCTTCACACACCACAGCTGTAGTATCGGCACAACCATTTCTACCGCATGAGCACATCAAGCCGTGTTCTGCGCAAGACCTACAAGTTCAGCACCAGGTATCGGTACTACGACAAGCAGCTCCAGATTCTAAGAAGATGGACTTAATTTCGGCATTCGATAAAATGAAAGTTTCAGAAGCACCTGTGAAGTCAGTTCCCAAATCAAAAGGAACTCCTGACTTCTTCAAGCAAATCGTTAGACCAAGGCCAGAGAATTCAAGTCAGAAGCCTCTGACTGCTTTATCCAATGTCTCCATCCTTGACTTGGCCAAGAATTCTAGCAAGCACCGACAAGTACTGGATGATCTGCTCAGGAAAATCAAGGTTAAACCCAGTACCACTCCTGAAGACATGGCACAGATTGTGAACTCTGCCATGACCAATGCACCAATCACCTTCTCAGATGAGGACCTTCCAAAGCCTCATTCCTTTCATAATAATGCCTTGTACATTGTCGTTCGAGTCAGAGGAATGACGGTTCCCCATGTGCTGGTCGATGGAGGCAGTAGCCTCAACATATGTCCCAAAATGACCGCAAAGGCATTAGGGATCAAGGACGAGGAATACATTCCAGATCCCATCACTATCTATGGGTTTGACAATCATGGTCAAACGGCCAAGGGCAAGATATTCCTGGAGGTGTTCATCAACTATTCGGTACACTCCGTCCTTTTCTACGTTGTTAATGTACCACCAACCTACAACTTGCTGCTCGGTAGGACATGGATTCACAATGCAAATGCAGTGCCTTCCACCCTCCATCAATGTGTGAAGTGGTCAAAAGGTGGAATGATTACCACAATACTGGGAGAAGACCCAGAAGAAAGGCTCCCGCAGCCCATGATTCCCCGGCCATCATTCAATGCAGATATTCCCAGCATCAGGGAAAGCGAAGAGATCAATCTCGGAGAGAATCGAGAAATACTTCAGGCACCATCAGAACCATCTCTGCACACAGTAGCCACGACACGATGGAAAGGTCCTCAATTCTTCAAGGTTGGAGGTCGAATCGACTACAGCACCATTAAGGATCATCCCTTGTTTCCTCAATTCATGAAGTCAAGAAAGGGATTCGATTTACTCCTGAAGCATGGCTATCAACCCTTCAAGGGACTCGGCAAGAACGAAGATGGCCGCATCGAGCCAATGATCCAGAAACATCGTCCCCACAGAGCAGGACTAGGGTTCTCCAGAGGAACTCATCAAGGAAGACTGTTTTTGTCAAAGGAGCACAATGAAGACCATTTGTTATTTTCTTTCTATTCTTTTCCAAATAAATGTCTCATTTTACCAATGTCGCTGATCAATTCAATCAATAAAATTCCAAGTTTCTTTATCTATCTGGATGCCATCTACTCCCTTTTTGTCTGTCTTATCATTTTATAAATTCAATGCCATTTTATGCGTGGTTCTCTTCAAATGATTGCTTGCCTTACTATAGGCCAATTTGTCTGAACCAGATTTCTTCTCCAAAATTTCAGAATGACTTCTCGGACAATCAAGAAGCTCATTCTCAATCCCAAGGCCTTTCAGAAGTCGACAGCAATTCACAGAATCAAAGCAAGCACCGGAAATGATAAGATTGCAAAGCAGTCAGATGATTGTGCTGAATACGATCAGTCCCTTCAGGAATTACCGGAGTTCGCCGCAGTTCAGAAGCAGGACGAACCATCTCCTCTAGTACAAGATCCAACTGAAGGTGTCAATATCGGCTCAGAGGAAGATCCAAAAATTCTCCAGATCGGAACCAGTCTGAGTCCGGAAGAAAAGAAAAGGCTTACAGATTTCCTCAAGCGACATGAAGAAGTGTTCGCATGGACGTATGAAGACATGCCGGGCTTAGACCCCAAATTAGTCGAACACCGTCTTGTCTTAAAGCCGGATGCTAAGCCAGTCAAGCAGAAGCTGAGAAAAATGGATCCCAGAATAGAACAACAAGTCAAAGAAGGAATCGAAGATTTGCTCAAAGCAGAATTTATCCGAGCTATTGACTACCCAGATTGGTTAGCCAATATCGTCGTCGTCCCAAAGAAAAGTGGCAAAGTAAGGATCTGCATAGACTTTAGAGACCTCAACAAGGCAACTCCGAAGGATGACTATCCACTCCCAAGCATCGATCTTCTAGTCGATAGCACGGCAGGACATGTCATGTTCTCCTTCATGGACGGATATTCCGGCTACAATCAGATTAAGTTGGCCGCCCGCGACCAATCAAAAACTTCATTTACTACGCCTTGGGGCACTTTTTGCTATACAGTTATGCCTTTTGGGCTCAAGAATGCTGGAGCAACGTATCAACGGGCAATGGCTGTCATCTTTCACGATCAGATGCGCAAAATCATGGATGCGTATGTTGATGATATTCTCGTGAAATCTAAAGAGGAAGAAGATCACCTCGAAGCACTTGATCAAGTCTTTAAAAGACTTATTCTTTACAAGTTAAGGCTTAACCCGCAAAAGTGTGTCTTTGGAGTCGAATCAGGCAAACTGTTGGGTTTTCTGGTAAGCAAAAGGGGAATTGAAGTTGCCCCGGCCAAAGCAAAGGCTATCATTGATATGCCACCCCCGAAGAATCTCAAAGAACTGCGTAGACTTCAGGGACATATGCAGTCAATCCGGCGATTCATTTCCAATTTGGCGATGAGATGTGAGCCCTTCAACCACTTACTCAGAAAAGGAGTTAAGTTCGAATGGGGACCAGAATGTCAGCAATCGTTCGCTCGAATCAAGAAGTATCTTCTTAATCCTCCCATCCTGAAGCCGCCAGAATTGGGAAAACCTCTTTTATTATACATCTCAGTTAATCAAGTCGCATGCGGTGGATTCTTGGCACAATACAAAGAAGGCAGCCTGATAGAACACGCCATTTATTACGTGAGTAAGACTTTCATAGATTATGAAAAGAGATACTCTCAAATAGAGAAGACCTGCCTAGCTCTGGTATGGATGTGTCAGAAGCTAAGACACTACCTGTTGGCATCAGAGGTCAAAATCCTGTCTAAACTCAATCCTCTCAAGTATATCTTAGAGCAACCTTTTCTCAGCGGACGAGTCGCCAAATGGCAAGTCTTACTGATGCAGTATGACTTAGAATATGTCTCACAGCAATCAATCAAAGGCCAAGCAATTGCAGATCAATTGGCGGATTTTCCTCTGGCTGAAGAGGAGAAAGCCGAAGATGACTTCCCTGATGAGCAAATTTGCAATATCCAGCAATTTTCAGTCTGGAATTTATTTTTCGATGGTTCTAAGAATATGGCGGGAATAGGCATCAGAATTTTATTAATCACTCCCGAGAAGGAGATGATTCCATTTTCTCTCAAATTAGACTTTCAATGCACTCACAATATGGCTGAATACGAAGCCCTGATTCAAGGTCTAAAGATTCTATTAGACTTCAATGTTAAGAGAGTGCACGCTTACGACGACTCATTACTTGTTGTCAATCAAGTTCGAGCCGAATGGAAGGTCAAAGATCAGAAGTTATTCCCCTATCAGAAAATTGTTTCAGCTCTTGTCAGCAAGTTTGAAGAATTTCAGTTATTCCACATCAAGAGAGATTTCAATCAAGTGGCCGATAGCCTAGCCAGTTTAGGCTCCATTATGGCATTCAGAAATGGAGAATCTTGTCGCTCTTTTGAAATTGGCAGACTTGACCAACCTGCTTTCATTCCAGCGGAACAGGTAAACCAGGCTGAGCAAAGGAAGAAACCTTGGTATTACAACATCAAAACTTTCATAGAAACCGGTAAATTTCCTCCATAACTCTCAAAAAAAGACAGCGAGCAATCCAGCATATGTCTACTCGATACTTCATTTTGGCCAATGTCCTCTATCGTCGTGGATTCAGTTCAGAGTATTCCAGATGTTTAGATGAAGACGAAGCCAAAGAAGTCGTGCGAGAAGCACATGAAGGCATTTATGGCGGCCACGTTGGCTACCAAACCCTTGTCAAGCAAATCATCAGAGCAGGTTACTACTGGAAGACTATGCAACAAGACTGTTATCATTATGTGAAGAAGTGTGTACAGTGTCAGATACATGCACCTTCCATCCATGCTCCAACAACTTATTTACAGTCTGTTGTTTCTCCATGGCCGTTCTCCATGTAGGCCTTCTATGTCGTAGGTCCCATCACTCCCTCAGCTTCAAATGGCCATAAATACTTCCTTGCCGCAACAGAATATTTCACCAAGTGGGTAGAAGCTACCACTCTTCGCACAGTAGAAGGCCGACATGTGGTCTCTTTTATTCACAAGAACATCCTTTGCCGTTTCGGCATCCCACTTGACATTGTGTCAGACAACGGCAGTCATTTCAAGAATGAAAAGATGAAGACATTCTGCTCAAAATTCAAGATCTATCACCATTTTTCCACTCCATATTATCCTCAAGAGAATGGTCAGGCAGAGGCTACCAACAAGATTTTAATTCGTATCCTGGAGCGAACTGTGGAAACAGGCCGTGACTGGCATGAGAAGATCCACGATGCACTATGGGCCTACCGGACCACTATTCGAACTCCAACAAATGCTACTCCATCAGAACTGGTCTATGGAACAGAAGTAGTATTGCCGCTACATGTTCAGAAGCCCGCTTTGAAATTTGCTTCACTTCTGCAATTACCTCTTGATCAATACCAACAGCAGCGACTAGTGCAGCTAGACTTACTCGACGAGAGAAGGCTAAAAGCAGCAGAGCATGCTCAATCCTATTGCCAGAGAGTAGCCAGGCAATATGCGAAGTCTATCATCGAAAGAAGATTCAAAGTCAATGATTTAGTACTTCGATCCACAACTTATCTCAAGCATCGTCCCGGCGGCAAATGGTCGCCAAACTGGGAAGGTCCCTATGTTGTCAAAGAAGCATTACCCCGCAACTCATATCGGCTCATCAATGCCGATGGGGTAGAATTGCCAGATCCTATTAATGCTCGACACTTGAAAAAGTTTTATACTTGAAACATTTATTCTTCTCTTGTAATCCTTCCTGTTTCCTTCAGATAATGATCCATCTTTCTTTCCCAGTTACACTGGGGCATTTTAAAATTTTGTTCTATATGCAGGCAGGATAAACAAATTCCTCATTTCATGCACGTGTGCATTCATAGGCATCAATTCATATTCATTTGCATTCAACTGCATTAACAACAATCTGGTCAGTATTGGGATTTCAACAAATAGTCCCATCACAATTCCTAATGATTCAAAATTGAAAGGTCATCACCAATACTGAACCAAAACCCAGCGCTCGAACTGGTATTATTTCAAAATCCAGTACTCAAACTGGCACATTTTCAAAATCCCAATTTTTCAGAAAACCGAGTTCCGACTAGGGGTTTTTATTCAAATCATGTTCTTTTGTTGATCCGGGTTCCGACTCGTGATCTCATTACCTTACTCGAGCCCTGTCTCGAGCTCTTCATTTTTTTTTTTTGTTGATCCGGGTTCCGACTCGAGATCTCTTTACTTTGAGCTCAGATGCGAGCTCTTTATTTTCTCTATTGATCCGGGTTCCGACTCGTGATCTCATTACCTTACTCGAGCCCTGACTCGAGCTCTTCATTTTTCTTTTGTTGATCCGGGTTCCGACTCGAGATTTCTCTATTTATTTGAGCTCTGATTTGAGCTCTTCATTTTCTCTTGTTGATCCGGGTTCCGACACGAGATCTCTTTAGTTACTCGAGCGCTTCATTTTCTTCTGTTGATCCGGGTTCCGACTCGTGATCTCTGTATTTTATTCGAGCTCTGACTCGAACTCATCATTCTCCTTCGATTAATCCAAGTCATTTCAATCATTAAAGTCTGTCGATTGCTCGAATTTGACATTTTGCTCTCCAAATTCCAATTTAAATCTTCAAATCAGGCAATTCTCCAATTTCGACCTCTAGGTCACCCAATTTTCAATTTCAATTACCAATCTCAATTTCGACCCTCGGGTCAATCAATTTCCAATTCTCGACCTTCGGGTCAACCAATTTCCAATTTTCGACCTTCGGGTCAATCAATTTCCCAATTTTTGACCTTCGGGTCAATCAATTTCCAAATTTCGACCTTCGGGTCAATCAATTTCCAATCTTTGACCTTCATTTCTCAATTTCGACCTTTAGGTCACTCAATTCTCAATTTCGACCTTCGGGTCACACAATTTCGACCTTTCGGTCAACCAATTCTCAATTCCGACCTTTTGGTCAAATCAATTCTCAATTTCGACCGCCAGGTCATCCAAATTTGTGACCTTCGGGTCATTCAATTCTCAACAACCAATTTTCCAATTTCCAATTTCCAATTTCGACCTTCGGGTCAATCAATCTCAATATCAATCATTTCCTCTTGCGAAAGACCCTTTTTAGGGAGAGTTCAAGGGAGCTCGTTCTTTCGCATGCTATCCAATTTGTTCACTTAGCCCCTTTTCAGGGAGAGTTTGAAGGGACTCGCGTCTTTGTGAACCGTTTGCAAAACAATTTCCAATTTCACACAAGAAACCCTTTTTAAGGGAGAGACTCGACGGAGACTCATTTCCTTGTGACCCCCCCCAATTTCATACTAGGCCATTTTTCGTCATGAAAGACCCTCTTTGCAGGGAGAGTGTGATGGACTCGTTCATTTCATGACCCAATTTTCAGACCTCACTATTATCGGCCCCCTTTCCATAAGAGAAGCCTAATATTAGGGAGTTTTGACGAAAGCTCAATTTCTCTTCGAAAGTTCGTTTTGTAAACACCTCCTCTTCAGGGAAGAGAGGAGTATTTCCCAATTCCCATTCAGGTAAGGGCTAAGCCTGAGTCTCTCTTTTTGGGGAAAAAGAGAGGAGAATTTTCGTCACAGATGTGTTGAGTCGGATTTCAAATACTCATTTTCACCAAGGATTTCAAGAAAATTTTGTCAATTTGTCAATCAAATTATTTGTTGATTTCAGAATCTTTATTGCACTAATCTCTATCTCAATTTACCTTCAGCATTACTTCCAAAAGAGTGTAGCTTTTGCGAAAAGGGATTCAAAACTCAAAATTCTTTCTATTGGCCAACCAAAAGGATGGAGGATAAATCCTCAATATGGCCAGAAAAGAAGATTAAATGTTATTGAAAAGCCGTAGATGATCGATATTGATCGCAGTCGATGACACATCTTTAAAGGCTATTCTTGCAAAGATGAGGCAGTAAAAATATCCTGAGTGCTAGAAAAGAGAGAATTCACCCAAACCTTGTCTCCTCAAAATCACCTAAGCTGCAATTGAGTATCCGCAAAAGGGATCTCTCACCTGTCGTCAAGATGAAGGCGAATTAGGCGAGTAGACCCCCGGGGCCAAAGAAGATTCGAAACATCTCCAAGATGACGGAGTTTGTGACGGATCCTTCCAGGGAAAGTCCAAAGCACTGTCGAGATGAAGGCAGATGCGATGAACCTCTCGACAATCCCTAAAAGATATTTAATTTCAGCTATCACCCAAAGATCTCCAAACCCATCGTTAAAGAAGGATCGAAACATCTCCAAGTTGAAGGAGTGTGTGACGTACCCTTTTCCCAAAAGAGAGAAAGAGAGGAAAAAGAAAGAGAGAAAAAGCCAAAACATCTCCAAAATGAAGGAGAATATAGCCAAAACACCAAAGAGCCAAAAGAGCGCAGAAAAATTATCAAGAGAGAAGCTCTCAGGATATCAAGCTGCCAGATCTATCAAGAATCCTCTTTAATCTTGTGAAATTCTTTCATCAATCGCTTTCATAATATCAAATTCTCTTTCCTGCTCATATCAAGAAAATTGATAACTTCCTTGAAGAAGGTCAATTGCGAGCAATTTGGATTTCAAATCTCGATTCTACGAAATTTTGAATCAACAGCAGAATTCTCAATATTTTGACAATATTTTCTAGTCATCCTGACGTGAAGTGAGAGCTTGATGTCCGTTTTTGATACATCCTGACACCAATTTTAAATCCCTCTTAAGGACTTGATTCCTTCCCTTCTTTGAGAGCATGAACTCTCAGATTGCACACTTCCCTGTGTCCCCACTGTCCCACCATAGACAGTCCCATTTCGGTTCGAGGTCGAACCACCAATCATTTCTCGCAAAAGGCAATTTCAAAAGCTATTTTAGTCTCAGCAATGAGACGCCCAAAATCAATCCCTTTTCAAGCTTTAGGGACCCCATTTTCCTTCCTTTTGCGAAACCCCTGTCGGATTTACTGTGCAAAATCCGAAGGTTCCATCATGGTCTCTTCTTTCGAGGATTCCATTCATTTTCCGCCCGATCAGGATAAGGGTATAAACCTGAGCCTCAATCAAAGAGGTATTTCATTTTCCGCCCGATCAGGATAAGGGTACAAACCTGAGCCTCATCCAAAGAGGTATTTCATTTTCCGCCCGATCAGGATAAGGGTACAAACCTGAGCCTCATCCAAAGGGGTATTTCATTTTCCGCCCGATCAGGATAAGGGTACAAACCTGAGCCTCAACCAATGAGGTATTTCATTTTCCGCCCGATCAGGATAAGGGTACAAACCTGAGCCTCAACCAATGAGGTATTTCATTTTCCGCCCGATCAGGATAAGGGTACAAACCTGAGCCTCAACCAATGAGGTATTTCATTTTCCGCCCGATCAGGATAAGGGTACAAACCTGAGCCTCATCCAAAGAGGTATTTCATTTTCCGCCCGATCAGGATAAGGGTATAAACCTGAGCCTCAATCAAAGAGGTATTTCATTTTCCGCCCGATCAGGATAAGGGTATAAACCTGAGCCTCCTTCGATGAGGTATTTCATTTTCCGCCCGATCAGGATAAGGGTATAAACCTGAGCCTCCTTCAATGAGGTATTTCATTTTCCACCCGATCAGGATAAGGGTACAAACCTGAGCCTCAATCAAAGAGGTATTTCATTTTCCACCCAATCAGGATAAGGGTACAAACCTGAGCCTCAACCAAAGAGGTATTTCATTTTCCGCCCGATCAGGATAAGGGTACAAACCTGAATCTCATTTCAATGAGATATTTCATTCCCCAATCAGGTCAAGGGTTCAAACCTGAGCTTCGTTCCCTACGAGGTATTTTATCCCATCCAGGTCAAGGGCAAAAACCTGAACTTAGCTCTCACAAAGAAAATCTTTCCTCTCCATTCTTCGCTTCATATCTACCATCTTTCTCGGGCTAATATCTTCACACCCAGCCAGATCCTTCTAACTGGGACATTTTTTATAGCCCAAATTTGGTGTGTTTTTCTTTGCCACTAAGCTCGGCCATGAGCCGACTTAGTAGCAAAGAGGGACATCTGTAAACACCCCAAATTTTCACTCACCTCCCCTACATCTCCACCAAACATCATCATTCAACCTCTGAAATCGTCGAAGGGCAAAATGGTCATTTTCTGAGCCCCGGACCTTGCAAAAGTCTAAATTTTATCTGAAACTCTCAAAATCTCTCTATTTTGTCTCAGATGTTCAAAATTTTACTCCTGACAGGAGACAGACATCTCCAAGTCTTGGCTCAAGATTATATTGCATAAGACATGACATTGCATATCATTGCATGAGCATTTCAAATCATTGCACTGCACAGCATGCCATTTCGAGGTCCAGAACTCCTGATTTCAAAACTTTCAATCCAGATTAGAATTTCAACTCTTTTCAAAATTGATTTCAAAACCCTAGGTCTTCAAAATTATCAATTCTTCCCATTTTACCCCCAGGACTCTGAATTTCAAAATATTTTCTCAGGAAAACGATCTGGATAGTTTTCAATATGGATTTCAGCCACTTCACCTCAGATTTTGCCCCTTTTGACAACTTCAAATATCTTTCTTTTACAAAATCTGTAGGGCCAACTCTTTCCAAAATTCCTGTTTTGCCCATTAGTCCAGATTTTATGAAAATTCCAAAAAGAAGTTGTGGTTTTATCCTTATTTCAATAAAGAAGCAATGTGGGACCCACACTGAGGTGGTGTCACACAAGCTTTTCTTTTGAAAATTTGAATTTTGAAAAACCCAAAATATAGGAGCCTTGTCCCCTGGATTGGTGCCACTTGTCCTTTCTCTCTCCTCTCATCTACATGCCAAGTGTCAGTGTGGGGCTACCTTAAGAAGCCGCCACATGTCATCCCATTTATCTGCCATGTGTCACCCTATCCATCCTGCGCCATGTGTCATTCCAAGATTACCAGGAGATGCCAAGTGTCATAGGTTGTCCTGTCTAGAAAAAGTGGAGCTTGTCTCCTCTGAGGTGGCGCCACTTAAAGTGTGTCTCCTGCAGAGGACACGTGTCAACCCCTCCCTCCTTCTAGAAAAGTAGCCTAACACATGTCTCTCCCTATTTTTCTCAGAAAAGTAGGAGACATGTGTCACTCCTAAACTCCTACAGAAAAGGTAGGCTTGTCTCCTCTGAGGTGGCGCCATCTCGAGTGTGTCTCCTGCAGAGGACACGTGTCAAGCTCTCATTTCCTCAGAAAAAGCAAATGCCATGTGTCATTTCCTGCTCTCTTCAGAAAAGCTAGAATTTAAACATTCAAATCTCCTCATAGGTGGCGCAGATCCTGAACTCCTACCTTTTTCATCTTGTTTGAGATGGCGCCACATGGCTTGAGCCTCCTTCTCTCCCCTCTGCCACGTGTCATTCTCTGCTTCTTTCAGAAAAAGCAGGTGACACATGTCTTCTTCTACCTCCTTCAAAAAAAGTAGAGGACACATGTCTTCTCCCTACTTTTCTTAGAAAAGTAGGAGACACATGTCACTCCTGGCTTTCTTTAGAAAAAGCAAACCATTCAAAATTTCAAACAAGGACTAGGTGGCGCAAATCCTGAGCTCTAATTTTTTTAGATGGCCTATGAGGGTGCCACATGTCCCTTCCCTTCTTTTCCTCCCTATTGCCACATGGCATTGTAGGAGCCACCCTGAGGTGGTGCCACATGTCCATCCTCCATTCCTCCAGGGCCAACCTCCATTTGAAATTCGAATTCTCCTCTGAGGTGGCGCCATCTGAAGAACCTCTCCAGCAGGCTGACACTTGGAACCGTCCTGGACTGCCACATGTCCAGATCTCCTCTCACCAGAAAAAGCAAAATTCAAATTCCTCTGAGGTGGCGCCTTCTGAGCCCACTGCTCTGACCTTATGACATGTGTCAAACACCTTTTGAGGTGGCACCATTCCAGGACTCCACTTGGCTCCATTTTTTTATTTTTCATAAAGGTAGCCCACCATGAGGTGGCGCCACCTGAGGACTCCCTACAAAAGGTGAGTTTGAATTTCAAATTCCAAGAGAACACCCTCTGAGGTGGCGCCTTCTGGGAGTTCCTTGCAGAGAGAATCAAACAAACTTTTGAAAAATTCCAAATTCCCCCTGCTGAGGTGTCTCACCCACAAAATTTCCATTTTTTTTATTTTTCTCAAAAATCAAAATAGCACCATGAGGTGGCGCCACCTGAGGGCTCCCTGCAAAAGCCAAATTCGAATTTCAAACCCCCAGATGGCACCCCCTGAGATGGTGCCACATGGAGGGCTCAGATTGAGCCTGTTTGAAATTCAAAATTTTTCAGAAAATTTATAAAAACAAGGCTCCATGCCCAAAAGAGAGGTGCATCCTTTTTTTTTAGACCATTTTTTGTGAACTGGAGAATTCGACCTAGCCTTCCTAACATTTGATTTTGAACCTTGGAAATCGTGCCCCCTTTGGCTCATTGGAGAAGGTGAAGAAAAGCTCATGCAGTGGCCAAATCGATTCAAGCGGAGGTCAATTTGGGTGAACCATCCGAAGCCCGGAGCGAAGGACAAAGGAAGCTCATGATAGCCACCCCTTTCAAGGGCTTCTACGCTGCGTAACGAAGCAAGGTGCACTTCTTTTCCCCTTGATTTGATGCCATGATTCGATTCGGGAGTCGTTTGAAGAAAGAGCTCATCCGAGAGATGGACTGAGCTATTCTCATAAAACGACATATATAAAATGTTTCATTATGCTTCCTTGATGATTTTTAACATTCATGTAGTTAGATAGGTTTAATTTGCATTTTATTTCATTCATTTAGCATATTTCATGAATTAATTAGGATTAATTTAGCATTTATTTCAATTCTGCTTATTTTCAGTAGGTATCTGTTTTTGTCAGTCAGTCCACACATCATTTTATGCATTTATTTTTTACTAAAAATCCCACAAAAATCACGGAATGCGCCCTTAGGTGTCCCTGAAATTTTTTCAAAAATTCGGAGGCATTTGAATTTGTTTACTATAGTAAACATTCAAAATGGCAAGTCGGGTTTTGTTACCCGGGATGCGTTTTGAAAATCATTTTCCGACTTGTAAAATCGATATGTACCTCATGGGAGATCCGATTTTCGATACAAAAAATGTTCCGAACTCGGGAGAATGTCTAGTTTTTAATATGATTTTTTCAGATTTTTATGATTTTGTTTTATCTCTCACAAAAATCCGAGATGTCGGTACACGTGTCAGAGCCTAATTTGGGCCTCTGAGATCTTGGATCGACTTAAGGCTATGGTTTCTCCTTGTGTGTTGCTCCAAATCCAAAACCGTAAAAAATGAAAGTTGTGTTCGAGATGTCCTCTGTTTGCATATGAAAGCTTGTGATTTTTAGAATAGTTTTGATACCTGCTTCGGATTTTTTTTGTCATTCCCCTGTGTTGCTACATTTGTCTGTTCTGTTAGTTTAGGCAGGAATAGTTATATTTTTATCCATGTTTCTGTTGATCAAATGCCAAAGTCATGAACATGAAAGTTGTTTAGGTAGGTGTCTTTCATAGATCTGATTAATTTCATAAATTTCCATGGCAGTTTTATATATTTTTGGCATTTTACATCTGATTAAGGTGATTTTTACCTCTGTCAGAATTAAATCACTGTTACTGAACTCACCATGGCTCAAATCCCGAGGCTGTAAAAACCAAAATGTTCCATTTCGGGTCCTTTAACAGTCTGCAAAATATCAGAAGTTTTCATGGTGTAAATCTTGCATTATCATATTAAGCATTGCATTTGGTTCGGATCCATAGGCAAAATCCACCATTTTAGGACTTTCTTTAAATTTTAGCATTTAAATCATACCATTTCGGGATTTTTAGCATTCTAAGCTGTTTATCAGAGTAAGTAGATGCTTCATACCGAATTTGGTGCAATTTGGAATCCATTTGAGGTTCGGATCATCCATAATACCAAAACAGGGTCCCGCAGGACCCAGATCCAAGCGAAAAACAAGCGAAATTCGTTATTTTGGATAAATTGCAAAATGCCAAATTTTGATTTTACAGTACTAATGTGTTTAACAGCATGTCATCATGTCCCTTACTGCATCTCATCATCATTTGAGTCAATTTGAATTTCAAAATCTCGATTTTACAAAGTTTTCCTTCAAAAAACCCTAATTTTAAAGGTATAACTTTATAATTAGGGGTATTTTGGTCATTTTGACCACCATTCCGAATTTCAAACTATTTTCTACTGAATTTCCTGCATTTACATCATTTCAAATATCAAGGAAGCATGAGAATAGAGTTTATATCCAATTAAATCCAATAATTTCATAATATTATTGGAAAATCTTGGAAAAACCCACATAGTTGAGCTAACCCTATTTCAAGTTTGGCAGGAACAATCAAAAGAAGGAGCTGAAGTCTGCAAATTTCTTTTACTTCCTTTATTTAGTGATGTAATAATGTAAATTTTGGAATAAGAGAGTTAATTTCCTGCTTAGACTAGGATGCATATCATATAGTTTGAATTTATGCTATATCCTGATTATATGATTCATGCATTTTATTTTAAAAGCACTATGGATGTTCACGAATGGCACGTGCACCAACTCTTAGGGAGTTGATGGACTCGGTGGGATCCATATTTACGGCCCTAGTCGGAATATGGACGAGACCCAGATCCGTCATCTTTCTACTAGTCACATAGAGCCTACACTCTTAGGCTATCTTAAAATGCACATCATATTTCCAAAGTTTTCAAAATCATGTGCATCAAATCAACTAAGTTCTGAACATATTCATGGCCACAGTCAGAATATGTGAAGGACTTATTTGGACTTAATGCACATTTTCCAACCAATTCCTCAGAAAATGTTTTCAAAGGGCATTCATTTACTCGTGTCATTTGCATCATGAAATCATTGATTTTCTCAAGATTTCCTCAAGAAAACTTCATTCTCAAGAAATCAATTTCTCAAGAAACTCTAAGGTTTTTTCAAAATCGGTTTTCCAAAGACAAGTTTTTCCACAGTTTTCCCTGGAAAATGATATTTTCTTAAGAGATTCAAAAGAGTTTTCCAATCTTTCTCCAAGATCCAAAATCGATTTCCAAGTATTTCAAAAGGTAAAATTCCCAGGATTTCGATTCCCCAAGTTTTGAATTTCCTTCTCCAATGAGCTTTCCTATAAATCTTCCATCATTTTCCTAAGAAAACTCTCAAAGTCCAAGTTGTCCTAAGAAGTGTTTCCCTTTTCAAAAAGTTCATCTTTTCTCAAGAATCACTTTCATTTTCCCAAGATTTTCAACCATTCATAATTTTCCCAAGTCTTTATGAACTTTCCTGAGATTTCAAATCTTTTTCATCTGAGTTTCCTGAGAAATTGACTTTCAGCTTTTTCCTGAGAGAATCTTTTCAACTCCAAATATTCTCCAAGCATACATCATGTTTTCCCAACTTGCATTTTCCAAAATCTCATAGCACATGCCTGAATTCTCTGTGCATTTAGGATAGAACATAACTTCGATAATTTAACTAAGTCAAGCATAGTTTTAGTCCTTGGTTCGATTACCCCTGTTAAAGGCGGCAGGAACAGTCGAACCTCGTACCGACAGGTCGAGCCCCATCCCATGGATTTTCCCGCAATTTTCAAAACGGAGGTGAGTATTTCAAAAGCAATTTCCAAAATCCGGTCAAGTTTGAAGCGCGAAAGCGTTTCCTCTTTCTCTCTTCCGCAAGGAAGGGAAGACGGGGAAAAAATTTTGCGACGATCACAGGGAGACCACGGAAATTTGAGACAAAAACAGCCTCCTTTAACCAAAGACCCCTTTTTATAGTTTTTTCAAAACCCATGTAATTACGACTAATTAATCCCTAACTTTGACTTTTTCAAACTCTATCTAAAACCACCAAGGGAGGATAATTTTTTGTGGTTTCCTAACCCTAAAGGGACCCTAACTAACCCCAATTAAACTTCTAAATATTTTAGGGAACTTCCCAAATGTGGCGCCACTTGGCGTTTTTCAAAAACCCTAATTTAAAACTTTAAAATCAAGGTTAAAATCTAAAGTAAAAAAATATGATTTTTTAAATCAAGTTTGGACTCTTATAGATTCCTAACCTCTAAACTAACTAGAACTATGACTAACCCTAGTCTAACCCTGACTTTTTTAAATGTGGCGCCACCCAGAGTGAGCCCCACTTGAATTTTCAAAAAATGATTTTAAAACTCGAAAATGAGAGGTTTTTCAAAAGATATTCAAAAGTAGATTTTGAGATTGAAAATTTTGAAATAGCACAGAGTTCTGACTAGGTCAGAACTCCTCTAGATATAGCGCCAACTAGGTGGGCCTCACATCGAAGTTTTGAAAAATCTGAAATAAAGACTGAAAATAGCTTTGAAAAGGGGTTAAAATCAACAAATGAAATTCAAAGGTTTGAAAATAAAGTCCTAAATGAACTAGAACTCTGGACTAGAGTCCTGAACCAATTAGGACTCTGAGATTTTGAATTTTAAAAGTCAAATGAAGGAGTTTTTTAAAAGTTTTTATAAAAAATGGTAAAATAAGGCAGAAAATGCAGTCAGGGTTAGAGTCCTAACTCAACCGAAACTCTGAAATAGAGTTCTGAATCAACTGAGACTCTACAAAATGACTTAATTTTTGAAAAACAAATAAAAAGAAATAAAAATGGAAGTAAAAACAGACTTCAGAACAGACTCCTAACTGGATTAGGACTTTGAGACAGAGTCCTGATCAGACTAAAACTGTAGATTTTTTTTGGTATTTTCTGAAAAATAGATGAAAGAACTTGTGAAAACAGTAAAAACAATAACAAATATTGAAATAAAACAGAGTTCTGATTCAACTGAGACTCTAGGGACAGAGTCCTAATTGAACTAGGACTCTCAGATTTTTGGATTTTCTTAGAAAACAAATGAGAGAATTTTGAAAAACAGTTAAAAATAAGATAAAATTGAAGTTTTGGTTCAGAGTCCTGATCTGATTAGGACTCTGAGAAAGAGTCCTTATTCGATCAGAACTCTAAGAATTTTTGGTTTTTTGATAAGCAAATGATGAAATTTAAACAGAAATTTTGAAAATCAGTGAAAATGGAGTGAGAAAACAAACTTTGGATAGAGTCCTGATTTGATCAGAACTCTGGGGCAGAGTCCTGATTCTATTAGGACTCTAGGATAAAATCCCACAATTTTGAAATTCTTTGATAAAAGTGTAACAGTTTTGATAGATGGAAAGATTTTTGAAAGATTCTCTCAAAATTGAAGTCAGGATCAGAGTTCTGATCTAACTAGGATTATCTGAAGAGAGTCCTGTTTTGACTGAAACTCTGAGTTTTTGACTCATTTTAAAAAATTTGGTTAAAAACAGGTAAAAATAGTGACAAAAGACAAAGTCCTAATCCGACTAAAACTCTGAAGAGGAGTCCTAATCTGACTGGAATTCTTGAAGAAGAGTCCTAATCCAACTAGGACTCTGGGATTTTGGCCAAAATAGAAGATTTTGAAAGGTTTTCTCCAAAAACAGGTAAAAATGTAGTAAAAAGTAGAGTTCTGATCCGACTAAGACTTTGAAAAAAGAGTCCTGATCCAACTAGGACTATAAGATTTTGGCCAAAATGGAGGAAATGGACAAGGGATATGACCATAATTGGTTTAAAATCAAAATGGAGTTTTGAAAATGTTTTAAAAAGATAAAAAGATAGAGTCCTGATCCAACTAGGACTCTTAAATTTTTGAGAAATTTGATAAATGAAGGAATCCAGAAGCGACACCACCTAAATGGGTCTCATCTGAGAATTGAAATCAGTTGAAAATTAAGTTTAAAACAAATCCAGATTGTTTTTTAAGAAAAACATTTCAAAATATAAGGTCCTGGGGGTTGGCAAATGACAGAATGTTGATTAAAAACCCAGGTTTTAAAATTGATTTTGAAAGAAAAGTTTTAAAACTTGCATCTGGATTAAATATTTTGAAAACATGAATGCTGGATCTCAAAAATGAGATGTAATGACATGAAATACTATGCAATGCAATGAAATGGTATGCCGAATGCATGTAATGATATGCAATGACACATAAAATATATAAACACTCGATGAGGGTAAAAATTTGGGGTGTTTACAGCCATGATCAATGCACCAATCATATTTTCAGATGAGGATCTGCCAAAGCCTCATACATTTCACAATAATGCCTTATATATAGTGGTGTGAACCAGGGGAATGACCATCCCGCATGTGCTCGTTGACAGAGGCAGCAACCTCAATATTTGCCCAGAGATGACAGCCAAGGCCTTGGGCCTAAAAGAAGAAAAATATGTGCAGGATCCAATTACAATCTATGGTTTTGACAACCATGGGCAGACAACAAAGGGAAAGATTTTCCTTGAGATTTTTATCAACTATTCGGTGCATACGATTCTGTTTCATGTTGTCAATGTGCCGCCCATATATAATCTTCTGTTGGGACTCACAATGCCAATGATGTTCCCTTAACCCTCCATCAATGCATTAGGTGGTCAAAGGGAGGTATGATCACTATAGTTTTGGGAGAAGATCCATATGAGAGGATCCCACAGCCCATGATTCCTCGCCCAACATTTATAGCAGACATCCTCAGCATCCGGGAAAGCGATGAAATCACTCTCAGTGAAAGTCTGGACGTGTTAAAACTAAAAGAAGTTCAACCAACCGAGAATGTCGCAGCAGTGGTCCAATGGCAAGGACCTCATTTCTTCAAACTGGGAGGACGTCTCAATTGCTCTTCCTTCAAAGATCACCCTTTGTTCCCTCAGTTCTCAAAGACAAAGAAAGGATTTGGTCTCTTAATGAAGCATGACTATCAGCCTTTCAAGGGTCTGGGAAAGAATGAAGACGACGTAGTAGAACCGATCATCCCTGCCTGACATTTCACTGGTTCAAGATTGGGATTCACAGGCGAAGCCTCCAACAAGGGAACTGTCTTTATCAAAGGAACAAAATGAGGAGCACAATGCCATAGTTTTCTGCTTTCTTCCTTTGTTTTAAATCAATCTTGTAGGGATGACCCAGTCCCAATCTTTTATGTCTTTTATCGAATCCTTTGTAAATATTCAGTAGCTGTTCTTGGCCTTTTACTCAATCAATGAAATTTTGATTTTCTCTTCATATCTTGGCGCCTATCATTCTTGCTCATATTTTGTCTATGTCATTAATCTTTGCTTTTGTACGAAAATCTGTTTTGGAGTTTATAAATTTTCTTTCTTTGCATTTTTAAGATTGTCAAAATCATGACTCCTAAACCAATCAAAAGGCTCATTATCAATCCTAAATTTCCTCGTAATAACTCCAAACCAGCAAGGATTCACAAGATAAAAACAAGAGCAGGGGTTGACAAAGTGACAGAACAGATTGAAGAGCCAGTAGAGTTTGACTCATCTATTCAAGAATTGCCATAATTTACCCGTATTCAGAAGCAAGATGAACCATCACCTTTGGTTTAAGATCCATTGGAGGATATCAATATTGGTTTAGAAGATAATCCAAAAATTCTCAAAATGGCTCCAGCTTGAATGCAGATGAGAAGGAAAGGCTCATTCTTTTTCTCAAACAACATCAAGAGGTATTTGTCTGGACTTATGAGGATATGCCAGGCTTGGATCTCAAACTGGTCGAGCATCGTCTTGTCCTAAAGCCAAACTTTAAGCCAGTCAAGCAAAAATTAAGGAAAATGGATCTCTGAGTGGCACCACAAGTTAAAGAAGAACTTGAGGATTTGCTAAAGGCATGATTCATCCGTACCATTGATTACCCGGACTGGTTGGCAAACATTATGGCAGTTCCCAAAAAGAATGGCAAAGTCTGAATCTGTATAGATTTTAGAGATCTCAACAAGGCAACCCCAAAGAATGACTATCCACTTCCCAATATTGATCTTCTAATTGATAGCACGACGGGTCACGCCATGTTTTCCTTTATGGATGGATATTCGGGATACAATCAAATCAAGCTGACCACTCAGGATCAGTCAAAGACTTCCTTTACCACACCTTGAGGTACATTTTGCTATACAGTCATGTCATTTGGGCTCAAGAATGTTGGGCAACCTATCAAAGAGCAATGGTCATCATTTTCCATGATCAAATGCATAAAAACATGGATGCCTATGTGGATGACATACTGGTCAAATCCAAGGAAGGAAAGAATCATCTCGATGCTCTCGGCCAAGTCATTGAAAGACTTATTCTCTACAAACTGAGGCTCAACCCATAAAAATGTGTCTTTGGAGTAGAGTCAGGAAAATTGCTTGGCTTTATGATCAACAAGAAAGGAGTAGAGGTGGATCCTGCTAAAATGAAAGCAATCATTGATATGTCGTCCCCCACTAATCTCAAAGAGCTGCGAAGCCTTCAAGGGCGCATTCAGTCAATTCGGCGGTTCATCTTCAATTTGGCCATGAGATTCGAGCCTTTCAATCATCTAATGAGAAAAAGAGTAAAATTTGAATGGAGATTGGAGTGTCAACTCTCGTTTGAGCGCATCAAACAATATCTCCTTAATCCACCAGTTCTGAAGCCACCAAAATTGAGAAAGCCTCTCCTATTATATATCATTGTCAATCCAAATGTCTGCGGTGGATTTTTTGCACAATATGAAGAAGACAGACTGATAAAGCACGCCATCTACTATGTGAGCAAAACTTTTATCGATTATGAAAAGAAGTATTCTCAAATGGAAAAGACATGTCTAGCTTTAGTGTGGATGTGTCAGAAATTGAGACATTACTTGTTGGCGTCTGATGTCAAATTCTTATCAAGGCTTAATCCTCTCAAATACATTCTTGAACAACCTTTCCTCACTAGACGGATTGTGAAATGGCAAGTCCTCCTAATGCAGTATGACTTAGAGTATGTGTCTCAAAAGTTGATAAAAGGCCAAGCTATTACAGATCAGTTGACAGATTTTTCTCTGACAGAAGAGATCAAGGCGGAAGATGAGTTTCTTGATGATCATATCTGCAGTGTTCAAGAACTTCCAGTTTGGAACCTATTTTTTGATGAATCTAAGAATATGTCTAGCATAGGGATCAAAATCTTATTGATTACTCCCGAAAAGGAGATGATCCCTTATTTTCTCAAACTTAGCTTCCAATGTACTCACAACATAGCCTAGTATGAAGCTCTAATACAAGGCCTCAATATTTTGCAAAAGTTCAATGTTAAAAGAGTGCATGCCTTTGGCGATTCATTGCTTGTCGTCAGTCAAGTTAACACTTTGTGGCAAGTCAAAGATCTAAATTTGATCCCTTATTAGAAGATTGTCTTAGCTATTATAGATAGCTTCGAAGAATTTTAGCTCAATCACATCAGGAGGGAACACAATCAGATAGCCGACGGCTTGGCCAGCCTGGGATCTATTTTATCCTTTAAGGACAGTGAGTCCTATCGATCTTTTGAAGTTGGCAGACTTGATCAACCTGCCTTCATTTCAGCTGAGCAAGTAATATAGACCAATCAGAAAGAAAAGCCTTGGTACCAAGATATCAAGAATTTTATTGAAACTGGTGAATTTCCACCAGAAATGCCAAGAAGGGAGCAACGTGCGATCCAGACTATTTCATTCTTGCCAATGTCCTTTACCATTGCGGATTTATCTCTGAGTACGCCAGATGATTAGACAAAGATGAGGCTATGAAAGTTGTCCAAGAGGCATATGAGGGAATCTTTGGTGGCCATGTCGGCTACCAAACTCTCGTTAAGTAGATCATCCGGGCAGGATATTACTGGAAGACCATGCAGCAGGACTGGTATCAATTTGTGAAGAAGTGCATCAAATGCCAAATGCACGCACCTTCCATTCATGCACTGGCTGCATATTTGCAGTCAGTCGTATCCCCTTGGCCATTTTCTATGTGGGCCTCCGATGTCGTAGGCCCAGTTACTCCTTCTACTTCTAATGGTCACATATATTTTCTCGCGGCTATAGAATATTTCACCAAATGGGTTGAAGCGGTTACTCTGTGAACAGTAGAAGGCCGATATATGGTTTCTTTTGTTCACAAGAACATTCTGTGTCGTTTTGGCATATCACATGACATCGTTTCTGACAATGACAGTCATTTCAAGAATGAGAGGATGAAAACCTTTTATTCGAAATTTAGGATTCATCATCATTTTTCAGCTCCCTACTATCCTCAAGGGAATGGTCAGACAGAGGCCACTAACAAAATCTTGATTCGTATTTTGGAGAGAACTGTGGAAACATACCATGATTGGCATGAGAAAATGCATGATGCACTTTGGGCATACCGAACTACCATTCAGACTCCAACAAACACTACTCCCGCAGAGCTTGCTTATGGGACCGAGGTTGTATTACCTCTCCACGTTCAAAAGCCCGTATTCAAATTTGCATCACTCATTGAGCGACCACTCGATCAGTATCAGTAGCAGAGGTTGGTACAACTTGATCTACTAGACGAAAGAAGACTCAAGGCGGCAGAGCATGCTCAAGCTTATCGTCAAAAGATAGCTCGACATTATGCCAAGTCCGTCTTTGAGAGAAAATTTTGAGTTAATGGTCTGATACTCAGATCGACAACTCATACCAAGTACCGCCCATGTGGCAAATGGTCACCAAACTGGGAAGGTCCTTACGTGGTCAAGGAAGCATTACCTCGCAATTCATATTGTTTGTTCAATGCAGATGGGGTAGAACTTCCTGATCCTATCAATGCTTTGCATTTGAAGAAATTTTACACCAAATTTGTCCATTCTATTCTTTAAAGAGCTTCCTTCAAATACAATGATCAATCATTCTTTTGTCCAATGTTTTCTTTCCTTGTTATACTGGGGCATCTTTTGTTGTGAAGACTTATCTTCCTTTCATGTGCAGGAAAGATCAAGCAAACTTTTTTTTTCTCAAATTTTTATCATTTTTCATTAGTCTTTCATCAATTTCCATCAATTTTTATCAATTTTCATCAAATTTTTAATTTTTAGTGATTTTTCATCAATTTTTATTGATTCTTCATTAATTTTTTTTTATCCCCTTTTAGGTTAAGGGATAAACCTGAACCTCATTTTTTGAGGTCTTATTTCATTTCTTTTTCAAGTTAAGGGATAAACCTGAATCATTTTCTATGATTTTCTCAAAATTCTCATCAATTTTATTCAATTCTCATTTAGGATAAGGGATAATCCTGAGACCATCATGAACAATTCTAGTCCTAAATCGTCTGGGATCAAAAATTTTGAATAAATTTCTCATCTTTGGAAATTTTGAAATTTTTGAATTCAATTCAATACTTTTGCCCATCCCTCTCAAATCCAACACTCGAGTTGGACTAATTTTTCCTTTTGAAGATTCAAGTTCCGACTCAGGTTTTCCTTCAAATTAATTTTCCTTTGAAGATCCGAGTTTCGACTTGGGTTTTCCTTCAAATTATTTCTCCTTTAAAGATCTGAGTTCCGACTCGGGTTTTTCTTCAAAATTAATTTTCCTTTGAAGATCCGAGTTTTGACTCGGGTTTTCCTTCAAATTATTCTTCCTTTGAAGATCCGAGTTTCGACTCGGGTTTTCCTTCAATTTAATTTTCCTTTGAAGATCCAATTTTCGACTTGAGTTTTCCTTCAAATTATTCTTTCTTTGAAGATCCGAGTTTCGACTCGAGTTTTCCTTCAATTTAATTTTCTTTTGAAGATCTGAGTTTTGACTCAGGTTTTCCTTCAAATTATTTTTCCTTTTGAAGATCCGAGTTCCGACTCGGGTTTTCCTTTAATTTAGTTTTCCTTTGAAGATCCGAGTTCCGAGTCGGGTTTTCCTTCAAATTATTTTTTCTTTTAAAGATCCAAGTTTCGACTCGGGTTCTCCTTCAATTTAATTTTTCTTTGAAGATTCGAGTTTCGACTCGGGTTTTCCTTCAAATTATTCTTCTTTTGAAGATCTGAGTTCCGACTCGAGTTTTCCTTTAATTTAATTTTCCTTTGAAGATTTGAGTTTCGACTCGGGTTTTCCTTCAAATTATTTCTCCTTTGAAGATCCGAATTCTGACTCGGGTTTTCCTTCAAATTATTTTTCCTTTAAAGATCTGAGTTCCGACTTGGGTTTTCCTTCAAAACCATTTTTCCTTTTGAAGATCCGAGTTTTGACTCGGGTTTTCCTTCAATTTAATTCTCTTTTAAGGTTCGAGTTCTGACTCGGGTTCTTCTTCAAATTATTTTTTCTTTTTTAAGATCCGAGTTTCGACTCGGGTTTTCCTTCAATTTAATTTTCTTTTGAAGATCCGAGTTTCGACTCAGGTTTTCCTTCAAATTATTTTTCCTTTGAAGATCCGAGTTTCGACTCGGGTTTTCCTTCAAATTATTATTTTTTTTTCTTTGAAGATTCGAGTTTCGACTCGGGTTTTTCTTCAAATTATTTTTCCTTTTAAAGATCCGAGTTTCGACTCGGGTTTTCCTTCTAATTAATTTTCTTTCAAGATCCAGGTTCCGACTCGGGTTTTTCTTTAAATTATTTTTCCTTTTGAAAATCTGAGTTCCGACTCGGATTTTCCTCCAAATTAACCTTCCTTTAAGGATCTGGGTTCCGACTCAGCTTCTCTTTCAAAATAATTTAATTTTTTCTTTGAAAGTCTGAGTTTCGACTTAGATTTATTTTCTTTCAGATCCCAACTTTAGGAAGGATCTCTTCTATCGAAGAGCATCGAAGAGCCAGTCTTTGAGCTGGTCTCACTTTCTCCATGGTTCTTAGGTTGAGTCCTTTTGAACCAATTTCCCTTCTCAAGATACGGTCCGTAGGTTGGATTCCTTCTGATCCAGTCTTTTTGTCACCAAAAATTTGTCAAATGCCAAACATTTCAAAAATCAAATTATTTTCTCTTGCGAAGAACCCTTTTTCTAGCGAGAGTTTGAGGGAGCTCATTCCTTTCGCATGCAATCATTTTTATCGTTCGCAAGAACCATTTTTTCAGGTAGAGTTTGAAGGGACTCGTTTCTTCGAGAATTGTTTGCAAAACAACAACCCAATTTTTACACAAAGAAACCCTTTTTCCAGGGAGAGCTTCAACGAAAGCCCGTTTCTTTTGTGGCCCCCAATTTCTCATTTCGGCCTCTCCATCGTAGAGGACCCTTTTTCCAGGGAGAGTGTGATGGACTCGCTGCTCTATGATATTTTTCTCGACCTTTGCTATCGACCACCTTTCTATAAGAGAAGTCTAAGATTAGGGAGTTTTGATGAAAACTTAATTTCTCTTCAAAAGTTTCGTTTTGCAAACACCTCCTCTTCAAGGAAGAGAGGAGTATTATTTTCATACCCGTTCAGGTCAAGGGTCAAGCTTGAGTCTCTCTTTTGGGGAAAAAGAGAGGAGAATCTAGTCACAGATGTGTTAATTCGATGTCAAGCAATTTCTTTCATCAAAGATTTCTAGAATATTTTGCCAATTTGTCACAAAAGCAATTGTTGATCTCAAAATTTTATTGCACAAAAATTTACCTCAAGCTACCTTTAATATTCCCTCTAAAAGAGCGAAGCTTTTGTGAGGAGAGAACAAAATTCAATTTTTTCTGTTGGTCAACCAAGAGGATGAAGAAAAATCTTCGATATGACCGACGAAAGAAAATTCAATGATGTTGAAAAGCCATAAGTGAACCAATATTGATCATAGCTATGGCACATTCTTAAAGATCATTCTTCTGGTAGTAAGGCAGAGAAAATATCTTGAGCGATAAAAAGAATTCACTCAATTCATATCTCATCAATCATTTAAGCTGAAATTAAATATCTGCAAAAGGGATCTCTCAATCATCGTCAAGTTGAAGACTGGTGGATGAGTTAGACCCCCAGGGCCAAAGAAGGTTCGGATCATCTCCAAGTTGAAGGAGTTTGTGACGTGTCCTTCCAGGGAAAGTTCAAATCATAGCCAAGTTGAAGGTTGATGTGATGGACCTTCCGACAAACCCTAAAAGATATTTAATTTTTTGTTATCATCAAGATATTTCAATTAAAGAGACAATATTATCAATCAAATTCCTGGGATCAAAGAAGACTCGAATCATCTCCAAGTTGAAGGAGTATGTGACGTACCCTTCCAAGAAAAATCAGAACATCGCCAAGTTGAAGGTTGATGCGATGAAATTCTTGCCAAATCCCAAGAGAGCTGAATTTTATGTCTCAAAGAGTGTAAAGAGATCATTATGGGTAAACCCCATATATCAGCTTGCCAAACTGCCAAGAATCATCTTTAGCTATGTGAAATTCTTCTATCAATATCTTTTCATCTAGCTGCTTTTATGAAACTAAGGATATTTCCTCTCTTTTCAAATCAAGGAAATGGATAGCTTTCTTGAAGAAACTCAACAACAATAAATTGGAAATTTGATTCTTGATTCTACGGAGTTAGCCCAATTGGAGGTAATACTCTAGGTAGAAAGAAGTAATATTTTTCGCACTAAACATGCATATTTCAATCATTTTTTAATCAACTACAATTTTTGCATCTTATTGGCAATATTTTCTGGCTATCCCAACATGAAGCAAGAACTTGATGTCCGTTTTGATATATCCTGGCGTTGTTTTGTCCCTTATTAGGATTTGATAACCTGAGTTTTCAAAGTCCTTCCCTTCTGTTTTGATCTGAGCACCTGGGCTCTTAGATTCACACACTTTTCTGTGTTCCCCACTGTCCCGCCATAGACAGTTCCCATTCAAGGGAAGGGTTAAACCTGAACTGTTTCTGCAAAAGGTCATCTGTTTTAAAAGCCAGTCAGTCTCAGTAATGAGACACCCAAGATCAATCCCTTTTTAAGCTTTAGGGAACCCCCATTTTCTTCCTTTTGCAAACCCCTCTCGGATTTATCGTGCAAAATCCAAAGGTTCTATCATGGTTTCTTCATTCAAAGATTTCGTATTGTGATATCCATTCAGGTTAAGGATTGTACATGTGCCTCGCCTCACAAGGTATCTTTATTCCCGTTCAGGTAAGAGTTAAACTTGAATTATTTTTGCAAAAGGTTATCTGTTTTAAAAGTCAGTCAATCTCAATAATGAGTCACTCAACATCCCACTCCATTCACTTACACAACTTCCATCATACTTACCCACAACACACTTTCACATCCTTTCACTTGCATTCACCTGTCCAGCCACCACTGCATCTGCTACCGTAGGTTCAAATCCCCCGTGAGCTTGCCTCTTCACCTGTCCAGCCACAATTTCCATTTTCTTTTTAGTTAGTTTTTTTGTTTTGTTTTGGGTAGGGCCAATCGTGGCCCTCCCTTTGAAATTCGTCCTTTCCATAAATTACGAACTTGCCACCCTCCCAGCTGGTCAACTTGACCAGCTGTTCTCATGGCCAAACTCGTCCTAAAGCAATCTCAAGTGGTCGATCATGGGCTTGGTCGATCCTTGACCAACCTAAAAAAAAGAAAACATTTTATAATACTTTTTATTAAATGAAATTCAAATGAGCTACCTCATATACATATTATTTTTATTTTAAATTTTTAATGCAATTATCTTTCCAAAGCCTAACCAAGAGGAAAATCTCATCTTCATATGAAATGGCTCTCGTTTGGGAACTCGTTACTTTACTAAGCGATCTTTCGTAAATCACATGCACGGATGAGGTTTTTTCGTCGTTTGGGCCTCAAAGTTGGAGACAACTCAAATATACGTATAATAAACTTATCCTAAAAAAATCAGAGGTTAATTCAATACAGATTTCCCTCAATTGCTATTTACATTAGACTTACGCGATTTTCAACTCGTATCTCTACGAAGGTACAAAAAAATGAAAAGCTCGCAAATTAAACAAGAAATTTCTATTCACATCAACACTTCACGTAATATTACCTCAAAATTATCGTGGACCTTACAATCCCTGCTCATTACAATATAGTTGTAGCCCTTCTTCTTGTATAATTATTTTGTGGTCTCAATGCATTATGTAGCCCATCATCCATGTTACATCTTCATATAGCACCCCATATCATGTTTAGTTGTATCATAACCATGCTACCTACATGATCCGTGTGTGGGGCAAAATTTGTAATTCGGGTCATCCTAAATATATATATTGGATTTACATTTCCTGCACTTCATGCTACCCTTAGGCATATGCAACTCTCCATGGGCTATAGCATCACGCACGTAAATTCCACTTTAGTAAATCATATGCATCTTCCCATTTTGCATTTCGTATTAAGCATATACATTCACTTTTTGTAGGCATTACATTTAAGTGATTCCATAAGCATTTCCATAATCATATGCATTTTTCTTTCCAACATAGTATTTTCCACTTTCTTCCATATTTCACATTTGGCTTTATGCTAACTCAGTTTCTTTTCCAAGAAAAATGTAGAAAATATTAATTTCCCTTCCTAGATTAGGAATTTTTGTTATTTTAAATTCAATTCAATGTTATAATAATTAGATATTAATGAGAATTTTATCTTTCCAGTTTAGAATAGAATGTATGAGCATATAATTCTCATAATTGCTTGTTTTATCTTATTTTATTTTCACTTTTATTTCAAAAATTCACAAATGGTGAAACACGAATGACACACGCACCTTTCTAATAAGAGGTAAATAATTCTAAGTAAACGATTCACATTTATAACCATAGTCAAAATATGAACAATACTTAAGATTTTTATCTTTTATGGAATAACATCTGACCTCCACTTAGGTCTTTTTTGAAAATCATCATATTTTTCTGAAATATTCTTCATTTATCAGAATTTAATATGTGAATTAACTTAAGATATATTTGTGGCCATAGTCATGGATATATTAAAAGTTAATTTCATTTTAAATCCTATAAAGGCAAAAAAAATTAATTTTATTCTTTATTAGAATTTAAATATAGATTATATTCTAATACATTTATGACCAATCATGAATATATTATGATTTAATCTTATTTCAATTCTATTAAAGAATGAAATATGCTTTGAAAATCTCAATCTTTAAATAAATTTCAAAGCATTCATCATTTAGGATAGAATTGCATTCTTTTTCATATTGTTTCAAATCATCTTCCAAAATCCAAGTGATTTTGAAATAAACTTTCAAAAACTCAGTTCTTATTTTCTAAATTCAAAATCATTTTCAACTTCCATTTGAAAATTCAGATTTATCCTTTTATTCTCAAATTCCATCTTATTTCAAATTCAAACTTTCAAATTCCCTCCTGATTTCAAATTCAAAATTCTATTCCCAATCCAATTTCAATCTTAATTTCGAAGTCTAAATTCAAATTTCAATTTCCAAATTCATTTCCATGTTCAAAATTCAATTTCAAAATCAATTCAATATTTCAATTTCAAACTTCAATTCAACTTTGAAATTTCATTATGATTTTAAATTCTATTTTTAATTCCAATTTCCAATTTCATTTCAAAGTCTAAATCTCAATTCCAGTATCAATTCCAAATTCAACTCTGATTTTCAATTTCCATTTCATTTCAAGTTCCAAATTTCATTTTCTTCAAGTCTTCCTTCTTCAAGTCAAATTCTAATCTATTCCAAATCTTTGATTATTTCAACCTCAGAATTGCAAATCTCTCTTTTTGAAATCTTGAATTCACTTCAAATTCCAAGTTAAAATTTAAATTTTAGTTTTTCAAATCAAGTTCAACTTTTCGAACCATTTCTTAAAAGATGTTTTCAAACTTATTTCAAAATCACTTGAAAAAGTCTCAAAATTTCTGAGGCATTTCTCAAAAACATACATCTTTGCATTTTCATAAGCACAAGCATGATTCAATGAGGATTTTAGAATAGTCACTTAGACAAATTTAGGCAAAGCAAAAGGCATTTATTCGATCCTTGGTTTAATTACTCTTGGTAAATGTACCAAGAATGGTTGAACCTCGTATCGACGAGCGAATCTCGTCTCTCTATCATTTTTCTGCAAATATTTCAAAAACGAAGGCGAGTTAATTTTTAAATATCTTTTTTAAATAAAGGTCAAGTGAGACCTTGCATAGAGTTTCTCTCTTCTTCTCTTTTTCCTCTAAATAGGAGAAAGAAAGGAAAGAGAAAATTTTTGCAACGATCACAGAAGAACATTACGTTTTTTTCAAAAAAGGTCCCTCAAAGTTTTAAAGAATTTAAAAAAAGAGGCTTTAATTACAAGGGTTTTCAAGAAGTGGGTAAATTTACTTTTGATTTTTTTTTATGTTTTTGAAAGAAAAACCTAAAAATACGAGGGAGGGGATCCAGCAAAAGTTTTTAAGAAGTTTTATAAAATATTTTGCTTTGAAATTTAAGGATTTTTTGAAAGGAGGTTTTGTGAAATAACATGGTTAAATTTTAAAAATTGAGTTTCAAAATGGATCTAGATCCGAGGTTTTAAGCAAATATTAAGTTTTGATCTCAATTTGAGAAAACATGAAAGGAATGGATCCAAATAGAGATTGGATCTGGGTGAAATACATGAGCCCATACAGAAAATTGATTTTGGATTTTTAGATTTGGATTGGAAATAAGAGATCCGGACTCAGAATTGGATTTGGATATCTAATCTGGATTAGAGGTTGGATCAAGGATGGGAAATGAAACTGGGTTTTGGATCTTCAACAAGGAAGTGAATCTGAGAAATAATTAGAAATCGACCCAATTGCCCTTCTAACTGACTCAACACGTGGGTGCTAGGGGAAAAAAGGGAAAATTTGAAAATTTGAAAAATTTGGGGTGCTCACAGATGCCCCTCTTTGCTGCTAAGCCGGTTGAAAGTCGAGGTTAGTAGCAAAGAAAAACATGCCAAATTTTTGAAATGCCCCGATCAGAAAATATGAACTGAGTGTGGAAGAATTGTTTTGTGAAATTGATTCTCAGGTTTAGCAACTCATCCTGAATGGCTTGGAGACAGACAAAATCTTTGAGAATGAAATATTTGGATAAAAGGAAATGAGGAAATCGTGATGGGACTTTGGATGAAAATCCAAAAATTATGACAAAGAGAGATTTTGATGAAGTCTCATGGCTGAGACAAAATAAGCTTCTTGAAAAGATTCAGGTTTAGCCCTTGACCTGGATGGGACGAAAATACCTCAAAAAACTGAGGTTCAGGTTTTAACCCTTACCTAAATGGGAAATAAATACCTCGAAAAGTGAGGTTCAGGTTTAACCCTTACCTGAATGGGAAAAATAGAATCTTTGAAAGAACAAACCATGATGGAACCTTCAGGTTTTAGCACAATAAATCAGAGAGGTGTTTGCAAAAGGATGAAAATGAGGTTCCCTAAAGCTTGAAAAGGGATTGGTCTTGAACGTCTCATTGCTGAGACTGAATGGCTTTTAAAACAATAACCTTTTGCAAAAATAATTCAAGTTTAACACTTACCCTGAACGGGAACTGTCTATGGTGGGACAATGAGGACAAATTGGGAAATGCGCAGATCCGAGAGCCCAGGCCCTCAGATCAAACAAAAGAGGACTTTGAAAACTCCTGTTATCAAGTCCTAACGAGGGATAAAACAACGCCAGGATATATCAAAATAGATATCAAGTTCTTGCTTCATGTCAGTATAGCCTGAAAATATTGCCAATTGTTGAGAAACTATGTTTTGATGATACATAATATGATATGTTGTCATACATGCCTTAATATGATATGATTACATGCCTTCATGAAAATGTTATATTATGACTGAATATGATTTGTCATGCATTTAACGAGTATTTGATGCAAGGTTATTTCCCCTAAGAAGAATGGAGACAACCTGATCAAGTACACCTAGTTGAGGCAATCATACTCTCTGAAGAAAAAGCTTGATGGGCCATACATTCATAAAGTCTATTCAAGAAGATCGGCTACTTCAAGATGAAGACTTTTTTTATTCTTTAGAGTCAGATGTAACAGAACCTTCAGAAGCATGCATATTGCACATTTCATATTACTTGTTTAAATATCATACAAGCCATCTATTTACAAAAAGCAAAGCTTTCATAAAAATATGATATTTCAAAAACATCTTTTTAAAAAAACAAATCATTGTACTTTCTTACAAGCATTTATGAAAAAGACAAACTTGAAAAGATATAAAAGCTAATGATTACAAGTATAAAAGAAAAAGACAAAATGAATTAACTCACAATATACAATCGTCTATCTTGACTTGACAAATTGAGAAAACAAATACTATTTTATATACGAAATTACTTATTGTTTAAACAAGACAATTAAGTTTCGAAAAGACCTTTTATTTAATATACACTCAAGAATGTCGACTTACTTAAAGCCATCATTCTTTCTGTAAACATTAAATGCCATCTCAAAAAGCATTTGAGAAATGATCATTTATGTAATAATAAAATTCACACTCAAGAATGTCGACTTACTTAAAGCCATCATTCTTCTGTTAACATTAAATGCCATCTCAAAAAGCAATTAAGAAATGACCATTTATAAATAAAGTACTTAACAAAGCATTTATTGTACTTACATGTATTTAACTAAAGAAGTGACGATTTGTAAGAAAAATATTAATATACTACAAATCATTAATTTGAGTAAAGACAATATTACATGATAGATTACACTCCAACGTTCAATGTACAACAAATCATTTTTTATGAGAAAAGACCCGTTATAAATTATATCTTATTTAAAAAGCAACAACGAATAGTGTACCCCAAATGCTACACTTATGGAAAGAAGACTTTTTGGAAAAGCAATATAGTACACTTATCATTTCACACAAAGTTGTTTTTAAAATGACCTGACACCTCATATCCCAAAAGGACAATCATTTAAAAAAGGCAAGGACTATTTTCTTAAGACTATATATATATACAAACAAAATAGTCTTTCACAACATACGTGAGCTTACAAAGAGAAAAACTCCTATTCAATATTCGAAAAAGAGAGCTTAGAAAAAGAAAGAGAAAAAGTCAAGAAAAGCTCTTTGACAAAAGAAATTACTGTGTGTGAAAAGAAAAGAACATTCTGAGAATCTTCATTTGTGCATTCATATCATTCTGAAGGTTCTAGAGGAAAGTATTATAACTTTCTGTTTTCTGCTGTGTCCTTCTCTGTTGAGAGAAGTAAACCTCTGTGAAAGAGGGTGTGTTCCCTTCTCTGTTGAGAGAAGTATACCTCTGAGAAAGAGGGTGTGTTCCCTTCTTTGTTGAAAGAAGTAGACCTTTGGGAAATAAGGTGTTTCCCTTCTCTGCTGAGAGAAGTAGACCTCTGAGGAAGAGGGTGTTATACTATTTATCCCGTAACACGGATGTTATAGTGAAAAGCTCAAGTGTTTTACTTGGGATCTGGATGTAGGTCAGTAACTCGACCGAACCAGTATAAATCCTGTGTTTTATGTGTTGTTCCTTATTGGATTTAATTTTTATTTTATCGATCTTTATCATATGTCACTATTCACCCCCCCCCTCTAGTGGAATTTCATTTGGTATCAGAGCAGGTTTTGCTGGTTTCGACCTAACAAGTCTTCCAGCACTAATGGCATCAACTTCTTATGCTCGTGACATCGAAGGACAACACGCATCTCGCCCTCCTTTCTTCAACGGCTCCAACTATGCATATTGGAAATGCAGGATGACCATATTTCTCAAATCTATAGACTTTGCTGTATGGAAAATTGTTGAAAGTCCATACACATCTCCATCTTCAGACTATAGCTTATGGTCTGATGAAGAAAAAAAGATGGCAAATCTAAATGCAAAGGCCATGAATGCTTTGTACTGTGTCATTGATCAAAATGATTTCAACAGAATATCAGTCTGTGAAACCACATATGATATTTGGCACTCACTAGAGGTTCTCCATGAAAGAGCCAACAAAGTAAAGAAAGGTAAGATCTCATCTCTGGTTCGAAAATATGAGCTATTCAAAATGAATAAAGATGGACCTATCACAGAGATATTTACAAGATTCACCAACATCACCAACGATCTTAAATCTCTGGGAGAAACCTATTCCCAGACCGATAAGGTGAAGAAAATCTTGAGATCTCTCACAACTGATTGGGAGAAAAAGACAACAACTATTGAAGAAGCTCAAGATTTATCCAAGCTTACTCTGGATGACTTAATAGGCAATCTTATAGCCTATGAAGTTCATATGAAGGAAAGAAGGGAACAAGAACAACCTACGAAGAAAAATCTCGCCTTCCCAGCCATTTCTGAGAATGAGGACTCAAAAAAGGAATCTGAAATTGCGCTGCTTACTCGAAAAATTCAGTGCTTCATGAGAAAGAATAGACTATCAAATAAGCACAAGGAAAAGAAAGATTCTAAGGAAGATACCATGTGCTATCAATGTAATAAGCCAGGTCACATGAGACGTGACTGTCCTCTTCTAAAAAGAAAATCTAAAATCGAGGAACCAAAGAAAAGGTTCTTCAAGAAGAAGGCTCTGCAAGCTCAATGGGATGATTCAGAATCATCCACAAGTGAAGTGTCAAGTGATGATGAAGCCAAAACGGCTAACATGTGCTTCATGGTAGAAGAAAGCTCTGTAAGTGAATCTTTTGATTTATCTTTTGAAGAACTTCAAAATGCTTTTCAAGAACTTTTTGAAGAATCAAGAAAAACGATTCTCAAAAACAAAATTTTAAAATCTGAAAATCTAGAGCTTCTCCAGAAAAATGAAGAACTCAGTGTTGAAATTTCTTAGTTGAAAAAGAAAAAATTTATTCTTACTTCTGAAATCAGTTCTACTAGTTTCAAGACAAAAAATCTTCAAGTAGAAATTTCAGAATTAAAAAGCAAAACTGAAAACCTTATGAAAACGGTTTTCAAGTTTACCAAAGGGAAAGAGAATCTGAACAAACTCCTATCCTCTCAAAAATTATCTTTTTACAAGAATGATATTGATTACTCTCATCTAAATAAACCTTCTTGTATGAATCAAAGGACTACATTTGTCAAAGGTTCTGCTGAGCCTAAATAGGAGTATTACAACTTCAATTTTAATACCATGTACTCCTCTAAATTCGTAGACAAACCCAAATCTAAATGGATATGGGTTCCAAAGTCTAACAAAAAGGGACCCGATCGGGTACTAAAAAAAGTTTTACTTGATCTTTTGCAGGCTCTAAAGAAGAAGAACAAATAGATACTAGACAGTGGATGTTCAAAGCACATGACAGGACATCCAGATCTTTTTGCTGTTTTTTATCATAAAGAAGGAGGAACCGTCACCTTTGGAGATAACAACAAATAGTTGATAATTGGTATTGGCAATATTGGTAATATTGATAAACCTCTTATCAAAGATGTTCTCCTTGTTAAAGGTTTAAAACATAACCTCTTAAGTATAAGTCAAATGTGTGACACAGGTTATAACGTTAGCTTCAAACATGATGCATGCCTCATAGCAGACACCAACGAAAATATTATTTTAAAAGGTATAAGAAAAAATAATATATATGAATTATACCTAGAGAATATTATTGAACATTGTCTTATAGCTAATAATGACTCTCAAAATTTATGGCATATGAGAATGGGTCATGTTAACTCTAAATATATGTCTAAATTAGCTAAGAACAACTTGGTATGTGGGTTACCTAAAATCTCATTTAAAAAGGACCATTTTTGTGATGCATGTCAATTAGGAAAATTGTCAAAATCAGCTTTCAAATCAAAAAATATTGTTTCAAGTAAAAGACCTTTAGAGCTTCTCCACCTGGACCTTTTTGGTCCTTCTAGGGTAGCTAGTCTTAATTATAATAAATATGCTTTTGTCATTGTAGATGATTACTCAAGATGTACTTGGGTAATATTTTTGAAAAATAAAAGTGATACGTTTTATGAATTTGAAATTTTATGTAAAAAGTTACAAAATGAAAAATCTTCTATAATTATCAAAATTCGTAGTGACCATGGAGGAGAATTTGATAATGACCTTTTTGTAAATTTTTATACCTTGCATGGTATCTCTCATAACTTTGCCTTTCCTAGAGTTGCACCTCAAAATGGTGTAGTAGAAAGAAAGAATAGAACCCTTCAAGAATCTGCTAGAACTATGCTCCAATATAATAATCTTGCTAAATATTTCTGGGCTGAAGTTGTTAACACTGCATGCTATATCTCAAATATAGTTCTTATCAGGCCCTTATTGAATAAAACTCCCTATGAACTATTCTATGACAGAACTCCAAGAGTAGACTACTTCAAAGTCTTTGGGTGTAAATGCTTTATCCTTAACACAAAAGACAACCTTGATAAATTTGATGCTAAATCTGTTGAAGGCATATTCTTAGGATACTCAAGTCATAGTAAAGCATACAAAGTTTTTAATAAGAGTTCAAATACTATTGAAGAATCTATGCATGTCAGTTTTTGTGAATCTATTGATAAATCTGTTCATAAGCAGACTAACGATGATGATCTTGAAAGTACATATTTTTTCTTATATAACACAGCTAAACCAAATGAAGATGATCTTTAAAGAACATTTGCTAAAATCAGAGATCATCCTCAAAAGCAGATTTTGGGAGACCTGACTAAGGGGGTTCAAACTAGAGCTCAGCTGGAACAGATTGCAAATATGACATTCATTTCTTAACTTGAACCAAAGAAGATTGATGAAGCCATCATTGACGAGTTCTGGATGCTAGCCATGACTGAAGAACTGAATCAGTTCCAAAGAAATGATGTATGGGATCTTGTACCAAGACCAAAAAATCATCAAATCATTGGGACAAGATGGATCTTCAGAAACAAGCTGGATGAAACAGGTAATATTATAAGAAACAAGGCAAGGCTAGTGGCTCAAGGATACAATCAGGAGGAAGGTATTGATTTTGATGAAACATTTGCTCCTGTTGCTAGACTTGAATCTATAAGAATGTTTTTAGCATATGCAAGCTATATGTATTTCAAACTATATTAAATGGATGTTAAAAGTGCTTTTCTAAATGGTTTTATAAATGAAAAAGTTTATGTAAAAAAACCTTCAGGTTTTGAAAATAAACAATTTTCGGATCATGTCTTTAAACTAAAACGTGCTTTATATGGTTTAAAACAAGCACCTCGTGCTTGGTATGACAGGTTTAAAACTTTTTTATTAAAAACCTGATTTTTTGTAGGAAAAGCAGATTCAACCTTATTTGTAAAAATAGTGAATGATCATACCTTAATTGTTCAAATATATGTGGACGATATCATCTTTGGATCTACTAACAACAGTCTTTGTGAAGATTTTTCTAAGTCCATGCAGAACGAATTCGAAATGAGTATAATGGGAGAACTCACTCTCTTTCTTGTACTGCATATTAAGCAAACCAAGGATGTAGTCTTCATCAATCAGTCTAAATATGCTCATGAACTTCTGAAGAGGTTCAACATGAACTCAACTACTTCAAAGAATACTTCTATGAGCACAACTACTGTATTGGACAGAGATGAAGATGGTAAGACTGTGGATATAAAGTTATTCAGAGGTATGATAGGATCACTACTTTATTTAACTGCTAGCTGTCCAGATATCATGTTCAGTGTTTGCTTGTGTGCTAGATATCAATCAAATCCAAAGGAATCACATCTTAAAGCTGTAAAAAGAATAATGAGATATCTAAAAGGAACAATTGATTTTGGGTTATTTTATTCAAAATCATCTACATTTGATTTAATTTCATACAGTGATGCTGACTTCGCTGGAAGTAAATCTGACAGAAAAAGCACAAGTGGAACATGTCATATGCTAGGGCACTCACTAGTTTCATGGTTTAGTAAGAAACAAAACTGTGTATCATTATCAACTACGGAAGCTGAATACATAGCTGCAAGCCTAGCATGTACACAAGTCATCTGGATGAAACAAACTTTAAAAGATTTTGGTTTAAAATTTGAAAATACAACTATTTTATGTGATAATACAAGTGCTATAAATTTGTCTAAAAATCCTATTTTACACTCACGAACTAAACACATTCAAATTAGACACCACTTTTTAAGAGAACAAGTCTTAAACAACATAATTAAACTGGAATTTATACCCACTAATAAACAATTAGCAGATATTTTCACTAAACCTTTAAAAAATGAAGACGTTATAAGAATTAGAAGAGAATTAGGAATCCGTAAATTAAATGATTTATAAATTTAATTCATATGACTAATTGGGATATAGTAAAATCATTCTACACGAGTTCACCTTTTCAAATAATAAAATATAATTTAACTACAAACTTTACTTGACAAAATTTATCTTAACTAAAGCTTAACATGTAAGTATGTTAAAAACTCTTTATGTCAAATCATCTTTTGTCTTCCCACACTTATTTATGAATTACATTTTAGACTATCATCATAATTTATACTCGAGTGTTTATATTTTTTATTCTTCTCATGTTTTGTTCTCTTTTATCACCTTTTCCTTTTTCAAAGCCAAAAAGAGTCTTTCATGTATTCACTTACACCACAAGCCTTTTAACTCAAAAACAGATGCTTTATGTCACTCTTCCTTTTAAATATATCATATCTTTTAAAGTACATTCAACTTTATGTCCAATCACCTCTTTTACACATCTCTATAAATCCATACAAAAACTCATTCTCGACAAACATGTCTCTCCTCTTGTATTTTTTTAAATAAATTAAGTATTAATTGTCCTTTTCATTGGTCCCATCTCTCTCTCTCCTACGTAATTTGAATCCACCTTTTGTCATCTCAAAACCGTGGTTTTAGCCCCTATGACAAGATTTGACAACCTCATTTTTTTTTTTTTTCCAAAACAATGAACTCTCTCATGTCGAGTTTCTTTAAAAAATGACCTTCAACAATCTATGAGCTATAAACAATTAATTCAAGACAATCATGACATTTCTTTATGTCTTTCATCTCATGTCAATCATCAATTATTTTTGTCCTCTTCTTCATACATGTCTCATTCGAAAATCCATGTATGTCATCTTTGACTACTCTTGCTTCCTTCTCTCATAAGTCTATTTTGTCTCTTTCTAAATGCATCCCTTACGAATATAGAATCTATCATTTTTAAGTAAATTTGTTTTGTTTGTCTTATTAGGCCATTATTCATCTTTCATCTCACATCATGTTGCTTTATAACATTCTTACACACTTTCTTCTCATGATTTTTTTTCAAGGCTCTTCACATCTCATCACCTTTTTAATTGAAATTTTTAAAATCTATGGATCATTATTTACATCGTGTAACTCACCTCTTTGGATCCATTCATTTCTTCTTTCTTTTTCAATCACACACTATACTTCCAAAGAGCACTCCATACTCAAACCATGACAAATTTCACAATACGATGGACTCTCCTATATTAAAAGCTTCTTTATATAGAAAAATAATTTTTGAAACTATGTTCTTATTGTCATCTATCATAATATAATATGCTCTCATCAACACACTCTTCTAAGGAGTGATTTGATCTATCATTCACAAGTGCCTTAAGTTACAATTCACGAGTTCTCAACTCAACTAAAATCCAAACTTCCTTCACTTCAATTGTCATTCACTTATTATTATAATAAATTTCACTCTCTATTTAATGAAATGATTCACTCTTCACGAATTCATTCGAAAATTTCTATCAACCTACAAGCTTTTCTTCTCTCCAAGTTCTCATTCTCTCCAAACTTTTATTCTCTCAAGTTACCTCCAATGGCATCTTCTTCAAGATCTTCTGATGTCAACATGATTGAGGCTGCTGATTTGAGATATCCTGATCTCATTCACAACTTCCACTCCATTAACTCTCTGTCGATCCAAACTGGTAAACTAGTCCACTTTGAAGCATTCACCTCCTTCAACCTAGAAACCTCCCTTCAAGACTTTGTTTATATCTTAGGGTCGTCCAATTCTATGTCCTATTATCCTCATCTAATCAAAATTTTCTACACCAACCTCTCGGTCAACCATGACCAATCGACTATCACATCCATGGTCCATGGCAAAATAATTTCTTTTGACATTCCCTTGTTAGGCTGTATTCTTAACATTTCTTCCTATGGAATCGAACAACCAAACATAGTACATATAGATTGTACTGTGTTTCAAAAGGTCCTCCACTCCACTCAATCCACCCATTTCCTGTGGCATACGAGCAATCTGAAACCTCATGCTCTGCTGTTGTCACAAATCCTCTTCTCCAATGTCTTCCCCAAACAACCATCCAAGAAATTCATGGCAAACAAAATCTCTCTTCTCATCTACGCGATCTTCTGTAACTTCCCTATAAACTGGTCCAGCATCATTTTCAATAACATGATTAATTTTTGTACCTTTCGCTCTCTCCCATTCGGTTATTTTATCACCCATATTCTTAAGTATTTCAAAGTGCCACTTCAAAATGATGTTGTCTATTATTCCATTTATGCATTTGATGACTCCCACTTCCCCGAATAAAGGTCACCTCTACACCACTCTGACGACGAAGGCCATGGTGAGGCAAATCCGGCAACAACTTCTGAACTAGACATATTCTCCGCCCTTGTCGATGCCCAGAACTCTCAGGATCTCCTACTGAGGAACCAAGCTTCTCTGCACCAAGCCTTTCAATCATTAAAGATCGGCCAAGATGCTCTACTCCAAAAGTTTAATCACACATCCAATTCTGAACGAACTTTTTTTTGTCTGTAATAATACTTTTTATACTATGATCCCCTACTTTTTGTCCATGACAAAGGGGGAGAAAAACCTGTCTCTCCTATGTTGGAGAAATTCTTGTTTTCTTAAACTCAAACTTTTACTCTATTTTTACTTTTTATGCATTTTTTATGATATCATTATTATTATGCATATGGCTTTTTGACAGGGGGAGCATATATTGTCATCATAAAAAAGGGGGAGAATATTGAGAAACTATGTTTTGATGATACATAATATGATATGCTGTCATACATGCCTTAATATGATATGATGATATGCCTTCATGAAAATGTTATATTATGACTGAATATGATTTGTCATGCATTTAACGAGTATTTGATGCAAGGTTATTTCCCCTAAGAAGAATGGAGACAACTTTATCAAGTACACCTAGTTGAGGCAATCATACTCTGAAGAAAAAGCTTGATGAGCCATACATTCATAAAGTCTATCCAAGAAGATCGGCTACTTCAAGATGAAGACTTTTTTTCTTCTTTAGAGTCATATGTAATAGAACTTTCAGAAGCATGCATATTGCACATTTCATATTACTTGTTTAAATATCATACAAGCCATCTATTTACAAAAAGCAAAGCTTTCATAAAAATACGATATTTCAAAAACATTTAAAAAAAAAAAAAAATCATTGTACTTTCTTACAAGCATTTATGAAAAGGAGAAACTTGAAAAGATATAAAAGCTAATGATTACAAGTATAAAAGAAAAAGACAAAATGAATTAACTCATAATATACAATCGTCTATCTTGACTTTATATGAAATTACTTATTGTTTAAACAAGACAATTAAGTTTTGAAAAGACCTTTTATTTAATATACACTCAAGAATGTCGACTTACTTAAAGCCATCATTCTTTCTGTAAACATTAAATGCCATCTCAAAAAGCATTTGAGAAATGACCATTTATGATAATAAAATTCACACTCAAGAATGTCGACTTACTTAAAGCCATCATTCTTTCTGTAAACATTAAATGTCATCTCAAAAAGCAATTAAGAAATGACCATTTATAAATAAAGTACTTAACAAAGCATTTACTGTAGTTACATGTATTTAACTAAAGAAGTGACAATTTGTAAGAAAAATATTAATATACTACAAATCATTAATTTGAGTAAAGACAAAATTACATGATAGATTACACTCCAACGTTCAATGTACTACAAATCATTTATTATGAGAAAAGACCCATTATAAATTATATCTTATTTAAAAAGCAACAACGAATAGTGTACCCCAAATGCTACACTTATAGGAAGAAGACTTTTTGAAAAAGCAATATAGTACACTTATCATTTCACACAAAGTTGTTTTTGAAATGACCTGACACCTCATATCCCAAAAGGACAATCATTTCAAAAAGGCAATGACTATTTTCTTAAGACTATATATATACAAACAAAATAGTCTTTCACAACATACGTGAGCTTACAAAGAGAAAAAACTCTTATTCAATATTCGAAAAAGAGAGCTTAGAAAAAGAAAGAGAAAAAGTCAAGAAAAGCGCTTTGACAAAAGAAATTACTGTGTGTGAAAAGAAAAGAACATTCTGAGAATCTTAATTCGTGCATTCATATCATTCCGAAGGTTCTATAGGAAAGTATTGTAACTTTTTGTTTTCTGTTGTATCCTTCTCTGTTGAGAGAAGTAGACCTCTGTGAAAGAGCGTGTGTTCCCTTCTCTATTGAGAGAAGTAGACCTCTGAGAAAGAGGGTGTGTTCCCCTCTCTGTTGAGAGAAGTAGACCTCTGAGAAATAGGGTGTTTCCCTTCTCTGTTGAGAGAAGTAGACCTCTGAGAAAGAGGGTGTTGTACTATTTATCCCATAACACGGATGTTATAGTGAAAAGATCAAGTGTTTTACTTGAGGACTGGATGTAGGTCAGTAACTCGACTGAACCAGTATAAATCCTATGTTTTATGTGTTGTGCCTTATTGCCTTTAATTTTTATTTTATTGATCTTTATTATATTTCACTATTCACCCCCCCTCTAGTGGAATTCCCTAAAGCTTGAAAAGGGATTGGTCTTGGACGTCTCACTGCTGAGACTGAATGGATTTTAAAACAATAACCTTTTGCAAAAATAATTCGAGTTTAACCCTTACCCTGAACGAGAACTGTCTATGGTGGGACAATGGGGACAAATTGGGAAATGCGCAGATCCGAGAGCCCAGGCCCTCAGATCAAACAAAAGAGGACTTTGAAAACTCCTGTTATCAAGTCCTAACGAGGGATAAAACAACGCCAGGATATATCAAAATAGACATCAAGTTCTTGCTTCATGTTAGGATAGCATGAAAATATTGTCAATAAGATACAAAATTGTAGTTGATTTAAAATGATTGAAATATGCACATTTTAGTGCAAAAAATGTTCCCTTTTTCCACCTAGAGTATTACCTCCAATTGATCTAACTCTGTAGAATCAAGAATCAAATTCAAATTCGTTGTTGTTGAGTTTCTTTAAGGAAGCTATCCATTTCCTTGATATGAAAAGAGAGGAAATATCCTTAGTTTCATAAAAGCAAGTGGATGAAATGCTATTGATAAAAGGATTTTACACAAATAAAGAGGATTCTTGGTAGCTTGGCAGTTTGATATCTTGGGTTTACCCATGATGATCTTTTTGTATTCTTTGAGACATAAAATTGGGCTCTCTTGGGATTTGGCGAGAATTTCATCGCATCAACCTTCAACTTGGCGATGTTCCGACTTTTCCTTGAAGGATACATCACATACTCCTTCAACTTGGAGATGATCCGAGTCTTCTTTGGTCCCAAGAATTTGATTGATAATACTGTCTCTTTGATTGAAATCTCTTGATGATGACAAAAATTAAATATCTTTTAGGGTTTGTTGGGAGGTTCATCGCATCGACCTTCAACTTGACAATGATCTGAACTTTTCTTAGAAGCTTACATCACATGCTCCTTCAACTCAGAGATGTTTCGAGTCTTCTTTGGCCCCAGGGGTCTAACTCGACCATCAGTCTTCAACTTGACGATAGTCAAGAGATCCCTTTTATAGATAGTTAATTAGAGTTTTGAATGATTGAGGAAATTGGGTGGATTCTTTTATCGCTCAGGATATTTCCACTGCCTTATTGTTGGAAGAATGATCTTTAAAATGTGCCATAGTTATGATCAATATCAATTCACTTATGGTTTTTCAACATTATTGAATTATCCTTTATTGGTGATATCGAGGTTTTTTCTTCATCCTTAAGGTTGACCAACAGAAAAGCTTGAATTTTGTTGTTTCCTCACAAAAGCTTTGCCCTTTAAGAGAAAATATTGAAGGTAGCTTGAGGTAAAATTTTGTGCAATAAAATTTGAAATCAACAATTGTTCTTGGTGATAAATTGGTAAAATATTCTTGAAATCCTTTAGAAGGAATTGCTTGACATTGAATTGACACATCCATGACTAAATCTCCTCTCTTTTTCCCCAAAAGAGAGGCTCAGGCTTGACCCTTGACCTGAACAGGTAAATACTCCTCTCTTCCTTGAAGATGAGGTGTTTGCAAAATAAAACTTTAGAAGAGAAATTAAGTTTTTGTCAAAACTCCTTAATCTTAGGCTTCTCTTATGGAAAGGTGGCTGATGGGTAAGATTGGTGAATATCACAGAGGAGTGAGTCCATCACACTCCCTAGAAAAAGGGTCCTCTGCGATAGGGAGGCCAAAATGAGAAATTGGGGGCCATAAAAGAAATGAGCTTCCGTCAAAACTCTCCCTGGAAAAAGGGTTCTTTGTGTAAAAAATAAATTTATTGTTTTACAAATAGTTCGCAAAGAAACGAGTCCCTTCAAACTCTACCTGAAAAAGAAGTTCTTGTGAAAAAAATTATTACATGCGAAAGAAACGGGCTCCCTCAAACTCTCTCTAGAAAAAGGGCCCTTCATAAGAGAAAATGATTGAGGTTTTGTAAACACCCCAAATTTTCCTCATCCATTTTCAAACACACCCCTCGTGCAGTGCCAACCCTATTAGGTCAGTGTAGGAGTCAAACCCCGAGTCTGTGTCAGAAAACTACCATTTTACCCACTTTTATTAAGAAAATTATCATTTTACCCCTAGGTCATCCTAGACCCGCAATCAATCGGAGTCATCCAAGCTCCTTGATCAGTTCAAGATAGTTAGAATATCAGTCATTTCAAGCTCATTTGAGCTCACAATGAACAGACCATTTCTATTTCTGACCATTCTTGCCAAAATGGGATCATTTCTTCAGAAATGAGCTCATTTCTCACTTAAATCCAAGTCAATTGTCTTCGAGTCAGTCATTCCCAGTCAATCCTATTCCTCAAAGTCTAGCTTGAGCTCACTAGGAGTTCAAGTGTTCCAGTTTCAGTTCAAAATCATTTTCAAGTGTCCAGGAGCCCAATTTAGCCCATTTTAGCTCATTCAGCTGAAATTGAGTTGAGTCTAGTCAGTTGAGCTAGTGTTTGAACTTCGATTTTAGTTAATCTCAGTATTACTGATCTTTGTTCCAGGTCAAACCCAGCTCCGGTCTGTGATTCACTTCACTCCAATGACCATTCCGTACCATTTCTCTAAAAATGACAGCTTTTCTTGAAAATTTAGTGAGAGAGGTCAGTTGAGTCAGTGTCTTGTCAGTTCAATTGAGTTCCAAAACCCTAAAGCCCAGCTCAATCCATTTCATTTCAGTTCAATCCAGCTCAAACCTTAATTTTCAGTGTCACTCTGACCTGGTAGAACCCGAAAACCATTTCTTGAATCATTTTGCGATTTTTATCAATTTTAACACTTTTTGAACTGGTATAAGTATTAATCGGGGTCTAATATCCAAATTTCTTCATTCAGGGTTAGCATTTCACATAGCATTTTGTATCATTTCTCATCATTTCATATCATTTCTCAGCACTTCACAACATTTCATCACATTTCATTTCATTTTCGAAGTCCAGAACTCCAGTTTTATAAATTTCAATCCAGATTGAGTTTTAAAAGTTTTCATAAATCAATTTCAAACTTTGGGTTTCCAAAATTGATACTTTCACCCCCGAGATTCTAAATTTGGAAATATTTTCTCGAGAAAAACAATTTCGATTTCTTTCAAACTCAAATTTTCAAATTCTACACTGGATTTGCTTCGCAATGGGGTATTGAACTTCAAATTCCGATATCATTTCAAAAACTGCCAAAAATAGCTCGTTTCGTCCGAAAATTTTCTAAAAAGACCATTCTACCCATATGATTCTAAAAATGAATTTTAAATTTGGAAAGTGAGCCCACTCTGAGATGGCTCCTTCATTTTTAAATAAAAAAAATTTATCTTTTCCTTTTCTTTCATTTTATTTTTTAATTTGTTTGTTATTTTTTTATTCTATTTTTTTGTGAGAGGAGGTGGGACCCACAAGGGGGTCGAACCCCCCCCCTCTTTCTTTTCTCCTTCTTTCCTTTTCTTTCCTTCTCCTTCTTTCTTTTCTTTCCTTTCTTCTTCCTTCTCTCCCCTCTTTCTTCCCTTTCTTCTTTCCCTTCTTTCCTTCTTTCTCTCTTTCCCATTCTCCTAACCCCATACAACTGAACTTCCTTCACGCCTCTCTTATTCTTTAAAAAAATCAAAACTCATCTCATTAAACCCTAGATATTACTTATCATTTTCCCTAAGTCTACACCCTTAAAACCCCCTTTCTTACCTATTCCCAAGGCTCTCACGCTCAGCCCCCAGCAGCTCTCTCTCTCTCACTTACACTCCCATTCACACCAGACTTTTGGCAGCACACCCTTGGCTGCAGCAACTTCACCACCAGTTGGACCTCCTTCTAGCCACCTTCAACATCCCTTGTTGCAGCAGCCACTACTCCAGCCACCATCCCTAGCAGTTCTTCATGCCTAGCAACCAAGAAGCCGCCTCCATCAAACAATCTAGCTTGCCGCTACCTACCTCCAGCATAACCATCATAGTCGATTCCTCCACTGAGCAGCAACGAATGATCCAAACCTTCTCCATTAGAAACCAGCACCACCCAAGGTAAAGCTCTTGTCTTTAACCTTGATTTTGCTAAACTCAAAACATGGGCATGACATAACAAGGTTTTCTGTGGGGTGTTTCATGGATATAGTTTGAAACCGACTCAAACAGATGGATTTGTATGGTTGAAAATTTCATTTGTGCATCTATAAACATTGATTATTCATGTTAGGGCCATATGGAGGAAGGGACCCATCCAACGAATGGATCAGATCCCCTTCGATTCAATGGCCAATAAAAAGAAGAATATGGATTATATCTCTCTGCTGATTTCTTGTTATATTTTCATATTTCATGTAATTTTCATGCTTAAACATTGCATTTAGGTTAGTTTTATCATTGCTTTATTCATATAATATGATTTTAATTACCCCTTTGGTTAGGAATCATAGGTTTCAATTTATGTGTGTAGGTCCATCGTTATTTCATGTATATATTTTAGTTTAAAAATCCAAAAAAAAATTATGATAGTTGTAGTTATTTATCTGTGTTTCCCTGCCAAAAACCTAGGTCCGTTTGGGTCTTGAAACCCTCTCTAATCAATCAAATTCCAAATCGGAATTCTACTCTCCAGAAATTCCAATTTCTATTTTAGCAGAAAAGAGCATCCGAGATATCCTAGATGGACTATTTGAATTTCCTTCAAAAACAACAATGAGTCTTTATTAGAGTCTACTATTTCCCAGTAAATTTTTAAGTTCTTCCAGTGAGGTTTAGGTTCTGCTAAAAATCAATTTTCCCAGACCCTTGGAAAAATCTCACTTTTTTCCTTGTCAGGGTCTAGACTGACCCTAACCTACTGTATCCATTCAACCCATAGGCTGTATGTCAAAACTTCCAACATAGAAGTTGTTTCTAACCTTTTCCTTTGTCATTTCCCAAAATTTGAGATTTTTTAGAATAGCCCAAGTATTTTTCCCGGATTTAACTTATCTGTCTGTCAGATTCCCATGTCTGAGAATTTCAGAGATCCAGGTCTCTGATAATCCTTTGCTCTCTCTCAAACCATAACTTGAATCCCAATATTGTAAAAAGAGGAAATTTGCCTCTGTTTGTCAGAGACATTTTCCCAGATATTCAGCCATTTTTTTCATCTGTCTCATAATTTTTCCCGAAACTTGTCTATCTGCCCTAAATCCTAGAGTTGCCGGATTCCGATCCGACTTTCCAGAGATGTCCAGCTCCGACCATATGTCAAAACCAGAATCTGTAAAAAGAAAAAATCTTTGCCTAACTGTCCTCTGTTACCCCATAAAATTTGATAAATTTTTATGGAAGTTTAGTATAAAAAAACCCATTTAGAATCAACATTTTAGGCAAAATTTTGATTTTTAGGATTTTTAGTTATTTTTTACATTAAAAAAATAACGAAAAAATAGATTTTTGAACTTCAATCTGTTTTTAGGGTTTGTCTAGGTGTCCATGCCAAATTTGGCTCAATTCTAAGTTTATTTGCTTTGGGTGTTAGTTTATTTTTAAATTCAGAGGCGAAAATCAGGCAAAAATCGAGTCAAATTTGATATTTTGTGGTATTTTTACCATTTTAGGGTTTTATCATGTAAATAAGCATGTCATGTCATATTAGTGTGAATTTCAATGTCATTTGCACTTCATTATTCCATTTTTGCAAAATTTATTTCAGAAAACCCTGGTTTCAAGGCCATAGTCTTGTTATCGGGGGCATTTTGGTTATTTTGACTTAAATTTCGAAATTCCAAACTTCAATTTTCTAAATTTTGATGCATATAATCATATTGCATCATCTTATGTTTAATTTTATTTCATTTGATTTTCAAATCTCCAAATTTTATAAAAATTCTCTCAAAAAACCCTGATTTCAAGGTCATCAGGGGCATTTTGGTTATTTTGACCCCAATTTCGAATTTCCAAGTTTATTTTCGAAATTTATTTCTTATCTCTCATATTTATATCAAAAAGGTTATGAATTTGGGTTTATATCTGAATAATATCTGATAATTTCTAATATTTTCGGATAAATTCAAAAAAACCTATATTTCTGTGCTAACATGTTTTCTAGTGTTGCAGGAACATCGAGGAAGAAGACTTTTATTTTCTTTTATTTCTATTCAATGTAATATCAAGTTGTAATAATTTGAAATAAGAGTTACTTTTAAGCTTAGAATAGGATTGCATTGCATACAGTTTAATTTCTGCAATTTCCAACATCTGATGTATGATACATGTGCACATTTTCCAAAATCACTATGGTTAACACGAATGGCACGTGCACAAGATCTTAGGGAGTTCATAAACTTGGTGGGATTCATATTTATGGCCATAGTCAGAATACGAAGAAAACCAAGATTTGTGATCTTCGTATTAGCCACATTCAGCCTACACTCTTAGGCTAACTTAAAAAATGCACTGCAATTCTCAAAAATTCAAAAGGATTTCCCAATTCCTCAAAGAATTATTTTTCAAATTCATATTCATTCATTCCATTTGCATCATTTTCAAACTCATTTCCCAATTCCATTTCAGAAAAATTGATTTTCCCAAAATTTCCAAGTCTTTCTCAAGATTTGATTTTCTCAGAATTCTAAATTTTCAAATGAGATTTCAAAGTATTTCCCAATTTCAAAATCATGATTTCCAAAGGTTTCCACGTTCTCAATTTCATTTTCAAATCCCAAAATCGATTTTCTCAAAAACTTTGAATTATTTCTGAAATTGATTTTCCTAGAATTTTCAAATCCTATTCAGAAATGGATTTTCTTAGAAAAAGCTATTCCAATCTCAAAAATCGATTTTCTCAGAGTTCCCATTTTCTTGAGAATCCATTTTCCAATACAAATTCTGATTTCCAATGAAATTCAATGATTTTCTCAGGAATTTCATTTTCAAGCACTTTTCCAATCACTTTTCAAGTACATCTCAATTTTCCAAAGCAAACATCATATTTCTCAAACTTGCATCTTTTCAAAATTTCATAGCACATGCCTGATTCTCTGTGCATTCTAGGAAAATAGAGCATGATTTAGATAATTAAACTTAGTCAAAGCACACATTTGATCCTTGGTTCAATTACCCCTGGTAAAGGCGCCAGGAACAGTTGAACCTCGTACTGACAGGCGGATCCCATTCCATAGAATTTTCTCGCAAATTTTCAAAACGGAGGCAAGTAATTTTCAAAACCATTTTAAAAAACTTTGGTCGAGTTTGACTCGTAGAATCGTTTCTCTCACTCTCGCAGAGGGAGCGGGGAAAATTTTGCGATGATAACAGGTTTGATGACCGTGATGGAACCTGTCTTCGTTTGATCGATTGTTTGCTTGACTTAGTTCAATTTTCTGAATTATGTTCTATGAATTGTCAGCTTTTGTTTTCTGATATCATGTGAACCTAGGAGCCTAGACTCCAACCCAGCGGACATGGATTGCATGTAGACTAGGCGTGGTTTGGTAGGATCAAATTGAGGAGAATTATTCATGCTCACATAGACTTAGGTCTGAAATACAATACTCCTCAATCTAGGATTTGTGTGAAAACAATGTTTGCTTCTTTAAAAATTTTAAAATTCTATCTCTTTAGGACTTAGAGCCCTCTGTTTGCCTGCATGTGCTCATGTTTTCAAAAACCACCCCACCTATGTCTACTTGATCTTCATGCTGCTGGGCTTTCTTCCAGAACCATAGTTTGGGACAAAGCCTCACAACTGGGTCACTTATTTGGGCTAATGCCCCCTGCCACGTACCAAGGGCCATAGTCCAACATATATCGGCAGGTGCTCAAGGATGTTGGGAAAACACAAGCCTAGAACCGGAGATGAATTTTTATGCCACGTACATCGAGCCTCGACTCAAGTATATCGGCATAGCATGATTGGACACAATTAATCTGAGCCTAGAGTCAGGATTAGGATCTTAAAGCTCTTTCAAAACTAATGCATTTAAAGTCAGCTTCTTAGGGAATGTTGTATGTGCATAATTGCTTGTGCAGAATGTGATTGAGTGTATTATATTCATTTCCCTTTTCATTTTCCCCAATTTTTCCAAAATACTGGACAATTTTTCAAAATACTTCATTTTCCAATTTATGAAACATTTCTTTGTAAACCCTAGACGATTTTTCCAAATTATCCACTTTTTCTTCAAAACTTCAAGTGATTTTCCATTCTTCTGTTCCTCTGGACTTTGAATTTCCAGCTTTTTCACTTTATTCTGCCTGCAATTTTCAAAATTCTTGTATTTTTCCTAAGTCTAATTTCAATCTTCCCATCTTTCAGTCTAATAGCATCCAATCAACTCGACTCTGTCTTTCCTGAGGGTCACATCTCTTACGAGGTATGACAAAGTCTTTCTGAGCATCGAGATCTCAGCACCGGGCCTTTCTTTCCCTGGTGGTACTATACTTGTTTCAAGAACTTCTCTCGTATGTTTTCGGACCGCTTGAGCGATTGCGGGTTGGAACTGGCATCCATAGTGGGAAAGTTGACAGTCAACGGAAATCTGATTCATGCACTAGCAGAGCGGTGAAATCCGCGCACTTGCACATTCTGGTTCCCGTGGGGTGAGATGACCCTGTTGATGGATGAGTTTTTAGAGATCATGGGATTGCCCGAGCCAGCTGGTCAGCCTGAAGATCCATTAGAGCAGCAATTTTTTATTAATGTCAAGGGTCTGGACCCTAAAGATGCTTGAGCTCGTATGACAGGGCGTATGTCTTGGCCACTGATTGAAGAAAACAGGAATGAATATGTGAGCCTGATCGAGATCTACCGATAGTATGGGGCATTCACTGAAGTCAACTCATTATCCAGAACAACTCGAGAAAGAATTCAACATGCAATAGTTTTGTGCACTGTGGGACTCGCTTTCTTTCCAGACAGACAGAATTATGTGGATGTCAGAATAGTGCAGCTTCTGAGAAGATGGGGAAGTTGACAGACCAGCCGTCTCTCGATAGCCATGGCCGCACTTGCTTTTCTATACAGAGGATTGACTTGCTTCACGCTTGGAGAGTCCATTTTAGTCGAGGGATGTACCTATGCACTTCAGTCTTGGTTCCTTCAGCATGTGCCGACCAGAGCTAGTTCGTTCAGATATAACGGCAATGAACTCCTTCCATTTGTACGGTACCGATTCCTGATTGATCATCTGCAAGTAGTGTGGGACTATTTTGATCGAGAGCTATCACCTCCTAGATACACCTATGTATACGGCAAGAGATTCAAGCTACTTGGTCCATTCTTCTGCGCTTACTATCATCTGGAGCGGTGTGTCTGACAGTTTTCTCAGAGACAGAAGCACGTAGAGATGCGCCTGCTATCAGGAGTTGTGTCAGAGTTCGACCTTACGTCAGCATAGTGGTCCGAAACATACCATTTTGCCAGATATGGCTGGGACTCTTTTGTTACTCTTCCACTTTTTCCCGGTCCTCGTGTCTCTGTTGATTATAAAGAGTAGTGGCAAACTATCTGTCTGCCCCCTCTTTCCCAAGTTTATTATTGATGCAATCGTGTTTTCCCTTCAATGAATAAAAAACTTGCAAATTTTTCATTCTTGGTTTGACGACCTCGCCTAGGTAACACGACATAATTTTCAGTTGTTTATTTTCTTTGCAAAGGAATGGCAACGCAATTGTTGTAATCCCAGCGACGACTCAATCCCTAGTAATGGGATATTCTTTCAATTGTCTACCAAAATTCTCAGCAAATATTTTCTTTCAATCAAAATCTCTTTCAAAAGCCTAACCATCAACTTTGCCCTGCAGAGAGCGTTCGTGATATTTAATAGTTCAGATGAGGTCAAGAAAGAAAATTGCACCAGTAGAAGGCATCGTATATTCAACTGCCTCTGAAGAAGAAATGGACTCCCCTCGATCAGGCAGAAATCAAGGGCAACAGGTCGAGGATGACATCGATCCCCAAATGTATGCAATGTTCAAAAAGATGATGAGCAAGATGCTGGCAGAGCAAGCTGAAGCTAACACAGAGCAAACCCAGGTCAAGAAAAAGGCAAAAGGCCGGGCAGTCAAGAAGGTTTTGAAGATATCCAAGAAGCCTACTCAGAATGCTAATACAACTGATGAAGAAGAATCTGTGGAAGCTACAGATGATAAATTTGAGACTCAGCAGGCATGCCACAAATCTATTCAGGGGCAAGGGTCGGCCCACAAGTTCAAAGAACAATCCATCAATGATTCTGACCAATCGTAATTCAGAGATGTGGTCAGAATGATTCGAGATTTGCAAGCCCGCGATAAGGGTAAGAAAGTCTTCACCAGCGAAGACTTCTACGATGGTTTGGATGGGGACGATAATCTGGATAATCTCCCCAAGAAATTCATTAAATTCAATGGTTCTGGCGACCCTAAGGCACATCTCGCCATGTTCTTCGCTGAATGCTCCAAATTCAAGCAAGATAATCAGACTCTTTTTCTTTGTTTCCCTCGCAGTCTGGAGAGAACCACAACTAAGTGGTATTCAGAACATGTGAATCTGATTGAGTTGAAAGAATTTGACAAAGTGGTTAATATGTTCATTGAAAGATTTTTGTTTAATGCTGAGGCACTTCCCACCCTCAGTCATCTCTGCGGCCTCAAACAGAGGGAAAATGAAAAGGCAAGAGATTTTATTCATCGCTGGAGGTCGGCCTCCAATAAGATGAGAGACCCCATATCAGAGGGGCATGCCTTGTCTCTGATTTTAAGTAACTTCTCACAGCCTCTAAGAAGCCTCATCTCTACTGCGCCATCCAGAACATTCATTGAGCTAACAGAGCGAGCTGAATGAATCAAGTTGAGCATGGAGAATGGAGTCTATGAAGGCTTCACTTTTGCTAAAAACAGTAGCCAGAATGAGCAGAAAAAGAAGGCTCACTTCACCCAATAATTCAGAAATGATAAATGAAACCATCACAAGGGACAAAACAGAGATTTTTATTACGGTGCAGGGGGTTCAAATCCCCACAAGAACGATTAGAAAAGCAAGTCGGTTCCTCAATACAATAAACCACTACAGTTAGAGCAGGGACCGAAACCCCGAGAGAAAGTGAAACATGAAGGGTGGAGCTATGATAGGAAATTCACTCCACTAGATCAATCACTCGAGACTGTGCTTGAGTATATGTTGACCAAGGAGATGGTCAAATTACCCAGATTAGTTGATCCTCCTGTGCCCATGGGGAAGTTCAAAGATCAATTCTGCAAATTTCATAGAACAGTGGGGCACAATACTGAGAACTGCTTTGTTCTCAAGAATATTGTTCAGGATCTCATCGACAAAAATCTTCTGGTAGAGGGTGCAGAAGATGAAAATATGAATATCATGAAGCAACCATTTCCCCCTCATAACACGACAATTATCTCTGAACAACCCTTTCAACCGCAAGAGCATATTAGGCCGTGCTTTAAAAAAGATATGCAAGTTTAACATCAGGTCCTCGTACTGCAGTAGGCTCAGTCCAGTACTCAGAAGATGGACCTCATCTCGGCCTTTGAAAAAATGAAGGTATCTGCAAAACCTGCCAAGGCATCCTCTGAGGCTACCAAAGGAATTCCTGAATTCCTCAAACACTTCATCAAGCCCACCCTAGAGAAAAGTGAGACATCTACACCAAAGCTGATAACTGCCTTGTCCAATGTCTCAATTTTGGATCTAGCTCAAGCTCCCGCCAAACATCAGCAAGTGTTGGATGATCTGTTGCAGAAAATCAAGGTGAAGCCAAGCATAACTCCTAAAGACATGGCCCAGATAGTCAATCAGGCCATGGCAAATGCTCCAATTACTTTTTCAGATGAGGATCTCCCGAAGCCTCATGTATTTCACAACAATGCTTTGTATGTTGTGATTCGAACCAGAGGAATGACTGTTCCTCATGTGCTGATAGATGGAGGCAGCAACCTCAACATATGCCCTGAAATGACAACCAAAGCTTTGGGCATCAAGGAAGAGGAATACATCCTGGACCCAATCACTATTTATGGGTTCGATAATCATGGCCAGACTGCAAAAGGAAAAATCTTCTTGGAAATTTTCATTGACTACTCAGTCCATTCAGTTCTCTTCCATGCGGTCAATGTGTCGCCAACGTATAATCTACTATTGGGACGACCATGGATCCATAACACGAACGCAGTGCCGTCTACTCTGCATCAGTGTTTCAAATGGTCAAAAGGTGAAATGATCACAACAGTCATGGGCGAGGATCCAAAGCAGGGGCTAGCACAACCCATAGTTCCCATACCCACTTTCACTACCGATATCCCTAGTATCAGGGGAATTGAAGAGGTCAGTTTTGAAGAGAATTCGGGAATACTGCAGATGGCAAAACAACCAGAGCATACAGTGGCCATGACTCGATGGAGAGGCCCTCAGTTCTTCAAGATTGGAGGACGAATTGACTACAACACATTCAAGGGTCATCCCCTATTTTCCCAATTTATGAAAGTCAAAAAGGGATTCGATCTGTTAGTAAAGCATGGCTATCAGCCTTTCCAAGGCCTGGGCAAGAATGGAAATGGCTGCCTCAAGCCAGTAATTCCTCAGCACTATCCTCAAAGAGCCAGATTGGGCTTCACTGGCAAAAGATCACTATTTTCGTCAAAGGAACGCACTGAGGGCATTTGCTTGTCTTTTCATTTCTATTCTTTTGTTTTCGCACTGGGATGATATCCCGTTTCATTTCAATCATTGTCACTTGATCAATTCAGTTTTTCAATAAAATTGCAAATTTCCTTCATCTATCTGGATGCCATTTGTCTTCTTACTTCTCGCAAATTTGCCATTATTTTACTTTTTCAATTATTTTCTCAGCAAAAGCAATTTGTTTTATGATGGGTGATTTCCCTGAATACAATTTCTTCTCCAATTTTCAGATTGTCTTCCCAATCTATCAAGAAGCTCATTTTAAATCCAAATGCCTTTTCAAAGCCGACAATGATTCATCAAGTCAAAGTAAGAGCAGAATGCAGTCAGGTTACAAAGCAATCAGAATAACCCACAGAGTTTGATTAAGCTCTTCAAGAATTACCAAAATTTGCATCAATTCAAAAACAAGATGAGCCATCATCCTTAGTTCAAGATCCAACTGAAGACATCAATATTGGATCAGAAGATGATCCTTAAATTTTCAAGATCGGCGGCAGTTTAAGCCCGAAAGAGAAAGAAAGGCTCACCAATTTTCTCAAGCAACATGAAGAAGTGTTAAGAAGTGTTTGCATGGACTTATGAAGACATGCCAGGTCTGGACACCAAATTGGTTGAGTATCGTCTTATCCTAAAACCAGATGTCAAGACAGTTAAGTAGAAGCTGAGAAAAATGGATCCTCGAGTGGAGCAACAAGTTAAGGAAGGTCTGGAAGACCTACTCAAAGCAGGGTTCATTCGAACCATTGACTACCCAGACTGGCTAGCAAATATTGTCGTTGTCCCCAAAAAGAATGGCAAAGTTTGAATCTACATTGACTTCAAAGATCTCAATAAAGTGACTCCTAAGGATGATTATCCGCTACCTAATATTGATCTTTTGATCAACAACACGGTAGGTCACCCTATGTTCTCTTTTATGGATGGATATTTCGGATATAATCAGATCAAGTTGGCCTCTCACGACCAGTCCAAGACATCTTTTACTACTCCTTGGGGCACTTTTTGTTATACGGTCATGTCATTTGGGCTTAAGAATGCTGAAGCCACTTATCAGCGTGCTATGGCCGTCACTTTCCATGACCAGATGCACAAAATCATGGATGCATATGTTGATGATATTCTAGTAAAATCCAAAAAAGAAGAAGATCATATTGAAGCTCTCAATCAAGTCTTTAAGCGGCTTATACTTTATAAGCTAAGACTCAATCCACAAAAATGTGTTTTTGGAGTTGAATCAGGCAAGTTGCTAGGCTTTTTGGTCAACAAAAAGGGGATAGAAGTGGATCCCGCTAAGGCAAAGGCCATCATTGACATGCCTCTGACTAATCTCAAAGAATTGCGTAGCCTTCAGGGATGCATGCAATCAATTCGGCGATTCATATTCAATTTGGCCATGAAATATGAGCCTTTCAATCATTTACTCATAAAAGGAGTAAAGTTCGAATGGGGACCAGAATGCCAACAATCATTTGAGCGTATTAAGAAATATTTGCTCAATCCTCCTGTCTTGAAGCCGCCAGAATTAGAAAAATCCCTTTTGCTATATATCTCAGTTAATCAAGTTGCTTGCGGCGGATTCTTGGCGCAATATGAAGAAAACAGTCTAATAGAGCATGCCATTTATTATGTGAGCAAGACCTTCATTGATTACGAGAAGAAATACTCTCAGATAGAGAAGACATGTCTAGCTCTGGTTTGGATGTGTCAGAAGTTGAGACACTATCTGTTGGCATCTGAAGTCAAGATTCTATCCAAATTAAATCCTCTCAAGTACATTTTAGAGCAACCATTTCTCAGCGGAAGGATTGCCAAATGGCAAGTCCTATTGATGCAATACGATTTGGAGGTAGTCTTCCAGCATTCCATCAAAATTCAAATGGCAAGTCCTATTGATGCTGAATATTGCAAAACCGTCAAGCTGGATTTTCAATGCACTCACAATATGGTCGAGTATGAAGCATTGATACAAGGTCTGAAAATTCTATAAGACTTCAATGTGAAAAGAGTGCATGCTTATGATGACTCTTTGCTTGTCGTCAATCAAGTCCTAGCTGAATGGCAAGTGAAGGATCAAAAACTACTTCCTTATCAGAAGATCGTCTCAGCTCTTGCCAGCAATTTTGAAAAATTCTAACTTTTCCATATCAAGAGAGACTTCAATCAAGTTGCAAATAGTTTGGCCAATCTTGGATCCATCATGTCTTTCAAGAGCGGAGAATCTTGTAGCTCCTTCGAAATTGGCAGACTTGATCAACCTGCTTTCGTCCCAGTAGAGCAGATAAACCAGGCTGAACAAAAGATGAAGCTCTGGTATCATGACATCAATAATTTTATTGAAACTAGCAAATTTCTTCCAGAGCTCTCAAAGAAAGAGTAGTGAGCAATTCAGCGCATGTCTGCCCGATATTTTATTTTGCCCGGTGTTCTCTATCATCGCGGATTCAGTTTCGAGTATTCCAGATGTTTGGACGAAGAGGAAGCCAAAGAAGTTGTGCGAGAGGCACACGAAGGCATTTGCGGTGGTCATGTCGGCTACCAAACTCTTGTCAAACAAATCATCCGGGCAGGGTATTACTGGAAGACTATGCAGCAAAACTACTTTCGTTTTGTGAAGAAGTGCGTTCAATGCTAGATGCATGCACCTTCCATCCATGCACCAACGACATATCTGCAATCTGTCGTCTCTCCTTGGCCATTTTCTATGTGGGCCTTTGATGTTGTGGGCCCCATCACTCATTCTGCTTCAAATGGTCACAAATATTTTCTTGCCGCAACAGAATATTTTACTAAATTGGTAGAAGTTGTCACTCTACGCACAGTAGAAGGTCGACATGTGGTCTCATTTATCTACAAGAATATCCTATGTCATTTCGGCATACCGCATGACATTGTGTCAGACAACGACAATCATTTCAAGAATAAGAGAATGAGGACATTTTGCTCAAAGTTCAGAATCCATCATCATTTCTCCGCCCCTTATTATCCTCAAGGGAATGGTCAGGCAGAGGCCACCAATAAGATTCTGATTCGAATCCTGGAGCAAACTTTGGAAATAGACTATGATTGACATGAAAAGATCCATGATGCATTGTGGGCATACAAAACCATCATTCGGACTCCAACTAATGCTACTCTGTCAGAACTTATCTACGAAACTGAAGTAGTACTGCCTCTACATGTTCAAAAACCTGCTCTGAAATTTGCATCACTTCTAGAATTACCTCTTGATCAGTATCAACAACAGCGGCTAGTACAACTTGATTTGCTCGATGAAAGAAGACTCAGAGCAGCAGAGCATGCTCAATCATATCGTCAGAGGATAGCCAGACAATATGCAAAATCTGTCATTGAAAGAAAATTCTGAGTCAATGATCTAGTGCTCAGATCAACAGCTTATCTCAAGCACTGCCCGAGTGGCAAGTAGTCACCAAATTGAGAAGGTCCCTATGTTGTCAAAGAGGCATTACTCCGCAATTCATATCGGCTCATCAATGCCGATAGAGTGGAATTGCCAGATCCCATCAATGCTCGACACTTGAAAAAATTCTATACTTAAGTCATTTGTCTTATTTTTTATAATTCCTCAATTTTTCTTCAATAATGGTCAAATTCTTCTTTCCCAGTTACACTGGGGCATTTTTAAAATTTCATTTTTATCTGCAAATATCCTGTATGCAGGCAGAATAAAACAAATCTCTCATTTTGCATGCATGTGCACCCATTTACATCATTTTGTATTCATATTTGCATACATCTGCATTCATTGGCATCCATTTGCATCAAATTCATTACCCATTCAGGATAAAGGATAATCCTGAGACCCCCGGCAATCATTCTCGTCACAATTTTCAAATATTTTTAAAAAGCGTCAGTCTCTTTCAAAAAATTCAAAGACTCAATTTAAGAACAAGGTATATTTTCAAAATCCAGTGCTCGAACTGGTACACTTTCAAAACTCAATGCTTGAACTGGTATATTTTCAAAATCCAGTGCTCGAACTGATACATTTTTCAAAACCCAATGCTCAAACTGGTACACTTTCAAAACCCAATACTTGAACTGGTATATTTTCAAAATCAAGTGCTCAAACTGGTATATTTTTCAAAACCCAGTGCTCGAACTGGTACATTTTCAAAACCCAGTGCTTGAACTGGTATATTTTCAAAATCCAGTGCTCGAACTGATATATTTTTCAAAACCCAGTGCTCGAACTAGTACACTTTCAAAACTTAGTGCTTAAACTGGTATATTTTCAAAATTCAATGCCCGAACTGGTATATTTTTCAAAACCCAGTGCTCAAACTGATACATTTTCAAAACCCAGTGCTTGAACGGGTATATTTTCAAGATTCAATGCCTATATATTGATACATTTTCAAAACCCAGTATTCATACTGGGGTTCTTTCAAAATTGAGCACTTGTGTTAGTGTCTCACCGGTTGGCCGTGCCAGTCGACATCTTGGGTTCAGTCTTCGTGTTGATCATTCATGAAAATTCAAGTTCTATACCAATTTCGGCCCTCGGGCCATCCACTTACCAAATTCGGCCCTCAGGCCATCCAATTACCAATTTCGGCCCTCGGGCCACCCAATTTCCAAATATCTAATTTTGACCTTCGGGTCACCCAATTTTTCAATTCCGACCATCGGGTCACTCAATTCTCAATTTCGACCTTCAGGTTATCCAATTTCCAATTTTCAATTTCCAAATTTCCAATTTCGACCTTCGGGTCAATCAATTTTTAAATTTTCAATTTTGCCCTTTGGGTCAATCAATTTCTAAATTTCCAATTTCGACCTTCGGGTCAATCATATTCCAAGGTTCCAATTTCGACCTTTGGGTCAATCAATTTCTAAATTTCCAATTTCAACCTTCGGGTCAATCAATTTCCAAATTTCTAATTTCGACCTTTGGGTCAATCAATTCCAATTTCGACCTTCGAGTCAATCAGTTTACAATTTCCAATTTCTAAATTCTAAATTCCAATTTCTAAATTTTCAATCTCCAATTTCAACCTTTTTGGTCACTCAATAGCAATTTCAATCATTTCCTCTTGCGAGAGACCTTTTTTACAGGGAGAGATCGAGGGAGTTCGTTTTTTTCGCATGCTATCCTTTGTTCACTTGACCCCTTTTTAGGGAGAGTTTTAATGGACTCGTGTCTTTGTGAACCATTTGCAAAACAAATTTCTAATTTCACACAAGGAACCCTTAGTTCAGGGAGAGCTATGACGGAAGTTCGCTTTCCTTGTGACCCCAATTTCATACTAGGCCATTTCATCATGAAGGACCCTCTTTTCAGGGAGAGTGTGATGGACTCGTTCCTTCATGACCAATTCACCAACCTCACCATTACCGGCCCCCTTTCCATAAGAGAAGCCTAATGTTAGGAAGTTTTGACAAAAACTTAATTTCTCTTCGAAAGTTCATTTTGCAAACACCTCCTCTTCAGGGAAGAGATGAGTAATTTCTATTTCCTATTCCTGAATCTTCTCCTTTGGGGAAAGGAGAGAAGAATTTTTGTCATGAATGTGTTGAATCGTGCTTCAAATGCTCGCTTTCATGAAGGATTTCAAGAACATTTTGCCAATTTGTCATTAAATATTTATTGATTTTAAAATCTTTATTGTACAAAAGCTTTACCTCAGAATACCTTCAATATTACTTCCGAAAGGACAAAGCTTTCGTGAAGAAGGATTCAAAATTCAAAATCTTCCTTTTGGCCAACCAAAAGGATGAAGAATAAATCCTCGCTATGGCCAGCAACGAAAATTGAATGTTGTTGCAAAGCCATAAGTGATCGATATTGATCGCAGTCAATGGCACATTTTTAAGAATCATTCTTGGAAAATAAAGCAGTCAAAATATCCTAGGTGATACAAAAAAATCCATACAATTTCCATATCTCCTCAATCGTTTAAGCTGCAATTAAATATCTGCAAAAGGGATCTCTCAATTGTCGTCAAGATGAAGACGAATTATGCAAGTTAGACCCCTGGGGCCAAAGAAGATTTGGATCATCTCCAAGATGAAGGAGTTTGTGATGGATCCTTCCAAGGAAAGTTCAGATCACCGTCAAGATGAAGGGGACTGCGATAAATCTTCAGACAAACCCTAAAAAATATTTAATTTTTGCTACCATCAAGAGATTCCCAACCAAAAATCCAATACCGTCAAGATAATCCCTGAGGGAAAGAAGGATCAAAGCATCTCCAAGATGAAGGAGTTTGTAACGTACCCTCCCCCCCAAAAAGATAGAAAAGTCAGAACATATCCAAAATGAAGGATGATGTAATCCCCAAAAACCTAAGAGAGCTTCAATTCCACAAAAAAAAAGAGGGCAGAAAGATCACCATGAGAAAAGAAACCCAGGATATCAGACTGCCAAATCTGCCAAGAATCTTTTTTAATTTTGTGAAATTCTATTATCAATATTCTTTTCACCAATTGCTTTCACAATAAGAATTCTTTCTTTTCCGCTCATATCAAGGAAATTGATAGCTTCCTTGAAAGAAAATCAATTACAAGCAATTTGAATTCGAATCTTGATTCTACGAAGTCAAGCCCAGTTGCAGGTAATACTTCAGGTAGAAAAGAGGGAATATTTTCAAAACAATCTACATCACTTTCAACAATTTTGAATCAACAACAATTTTCAACGTTTTGACAATATTTTCTAGTTGTCTTAGCATGAAGCGAGAGCTTGAGGTTCATCTTTGGCGTATCCTGACACCATTTGTTATCCCTTTTAGGACTTGATAACGAGAGTTTTCAAGATTCCTTCCCTTCTGTTGGTATAATCTGAGCACTTGGGCTCTCAAATTCGCACACTTCCTTGTGTCCCCACTGTCCCACCATAGACAGTCTAATTTTGACTTGAGGTTAAGCTACAAATCATTTTCTTGCAAAAGGTCATCAATTTCAAAAGTTATTTAGTCTCAGCAATGATTTTCCCAAAATCAAACCCCTTTTCAAGATTTAGGGACCCTCAATTTCATCCTTTTGCAAAACCCCTATCGAATTCATTGTGCGGAAGTCCGAAGGTTCCATCATGGGTTCTTCTTTCAAGAATCTCATCATTTTCATTCCATGTCAGGTTAAGGGTTAAACCTGAGCCTCATTTTGATGAGGTATTTCATTTCTCGGTCAGATTAAGGATTAAACCTGAGCCTCGTTTTTACACGAGGTATTTTCTCGTCCCATCCAAGTTAAGGGCAAAACCTGAATCTTACTTCTTTGAAGTAAATTTTTTTTCTTCATTCTTCATTTCATATCTACCATTTTCATCAAGGCTAATTTCTTCATATCCAGTCAGATCCTTCTATCTGGGGCATTTTTACAGCCCAAATTTGGTGTATTTTTCTTTGCCGCTAAGCTCATCTTCAAGCCAACTTAGTAGCAAAAAGGGACATCTGCAAACACCCTAAATTTTCCTCATCCATTCTCAAACACACCCCTCGTGCAGTGCCAACGCTATTAGGTCAGTGTAGGAGACAAACCCCGAGTCTGTGTCAGAAAACTACCATTTTACCCACTTTTATTAGAAAAAATACCATTTTACCCCTAGGTCATCCCAAACCCGCAGTCAGTCGGAGTCATCCAAGCTCATTAGTCAGCTCAAGATAGTTATAATATCAATCATTTGAAGCTCATTTGAGCTCAAAATGAACAAACCATTTCCATTTCTGACCATTCCTGCCAAAATAGGATCATTTCTTCAGAAATGAGCTCATTTCTCACTTAAATACAAGTCAATTGTCTCCGAGTCAGTCATTCTCAGTCAATCCTATTCCTCAGAGTCTAGCTTGAGCTCACTAGGAGTTCAAGTGTTCCAGTTTCAGTTCAAAATCATTTCCAAGTATCCAGGAGCCTATTTCAGCTCATTCAACTAAAATTGAACTGAGTCCAGTCAATCGAGCTAGTGTTCGAGCTTCGATTTTAGTTCATCTCGGTATTACTGATCTTTGTTTCAGCTCAAACCCAGCTCTGGTCTGTGATTCACTTCACTCCAGTGAACATTCCGTACCATTTCTCTAAAAATGTCAGCTTTTCTTGAAAATTTAGTCGGAGAGGTCAGTTGAGTCAGTGTCTTGTCAGTCCAATTGAGTTCTGAAACCCTAAAGCTCAGCTCAATCCAGTTTATTTCAGTTCAACACAGCTCAAACCTTAATTTTCAGTGTCACTCTGGCTCGGTAGAACCCGAAAACCATTTATTGAATCATTTTGCGATTTTTATCAATTTTAACACTTTTTGAATTGGTATAAGTACTAATCGGGGTCTAATATCCAAATTTCTTCATTCAGGGTTAGCATTTCAAATAGCATTTCATGTCATTTCTCATCATTGCATATCATTTCTCAGCATTTCACAACACTTCATCACATTTCATTTCATTTTCAAAGTCCATAACTTTAGTTTTATAAATTTCAATCCAGATTGAGTTTTAAAAGTTTTCATAAATCAATTTCAAGCTTTGGGTTTCCAAAATTGATATTTTCATCACCCGGGATTCTAAATTTGGAAATATTTTCTCGAGAAAAATAATCTGGATTTCTTTCAAACTCAAATTTTCAAATTCTACATTGGATTTGCTTCGCAACGGGGTATTGAACTTCAAATTCCAAGCTCATTTCAAAAACTGCCAAAAATAGCTCGTTTCGTCTAGAAATTTTCTAAAAAGACCATTCTACCCCTATGATTTTCAAAATGAATTTCAAATTTGAAAAGTGAGCCCACTCTGAGATGTCTCCTTCATTTTTAAATAAAAAAAATTATCTTTTCCTTTTCTTTCGTTTTATTTTTTAATTTGTTTGTTATTTTTGTATTTTATTTTTTTGTGAGAGGAGGTGGGACCCACAAGGGGGTCGACCCCCCCCCCCCCCCCCCATTTTTTTTTCTTTTCTCCTTCTTTCCTTTTCTTTTTCCCTTTTCTTTCCTTCTCCTTCTTTTTTTTCTTTCCTTTCTTCTTCCTTCTCTCCCCTCTTCCCTTTCTTCTTTCCCTTCCTTCCTTTCCCTTCTTTCCTTCTTTCTCTCTTTCCCATCCTCCTAACCCCATACAGCTGAACTTCCTTCATGCCTCTCTTATTCTTTAAAAAAATCAAAACTCAACTCATTAAACCCTAGATATTACTTACCATTTTCCCTAAGTCTACACCCTTAAAACCCCCTTTCTTACCTATTCCCAGGGCTCTCACGCTCAGCCCCCAGCAACTCTCTCTCTCTCTTACACTCCCATTCACACCTTTGGCTGCAGCAACTTCACCACCAGCCGGACCTCCTTCCAGCCACCTTCAACATCCCTTGTTGCAGCAGCCACTACTCCAGCCACCATCCCTAGCAGATCTTCACGCCTAGTAACCAAGCAGCCACCTCCTTCAAACAATCCAGCTTGCCGCTACCTACCTCCAGCATCCCCATCATAGTCGATTCCTTCACTAAGCAACAACGACCGATCCAAACCTTCTCCATTAGAAACCAGCACCACCCAAAGTAAAGCTCTTGTCTTTAACCTTGATTTTGCTAAACTCAAAAGATGGGCATGACATAACAAGGTTTTCCGTGGGGTGTTTCATGGATATAGTTTGAAACCGACTTAAACAACTGGATTTGTATGGTTGAAAATTTCATTTGTGCATCTATAAACGTTGATTATTCATGTTATGGCCACATGGAGGAAGGGACCCATCCAACGAATGGATCAGATCCCCCTCGATTCAATGGCCAATAAAAAGAAGAATATGGATTATATCTCCCTACTGATTTCTTGTTATATTTTCATATTTCATGTAATTTTCATGCTTAAACATTGCATTTAGGTTAGTTTTATCATTGCTTTATTCATGTAATATGATTTTATTTACCCCTTTGGTTAGGAATCATAGGTTTCAATTTTTGTGTGTAGGTCCATCGTTATTTCATGTATATATTTTAGTTCAAAAATCCCAAAAAAAATTATGATAGTCGTAGTTATTTATCTGTGTTTCCCTGCCAAAAACCTAGGTCCGTTTGGGTGTTGAAACCCTCTCTAATCAATCAAATCCCAAATCGGGATTCTACTCTCCAGAAATTCCAATTTCTATTTTAGCAGAAAAGAGCATCCGAGATATCCCAGATGGACTATTTGAATTTCCTTCAAAAAACAACAGTGAGTCCCTATTAGAGTCTACTATTTCCCAGTAAATTTTTAAGTTTTTCCAGTGAGGTTTAGGTTCTGCTAAAAATCGATTTTCCCAGACCCTTGGAAAAATCTCACTTTTTTCCTTGTCAGGGTCTAGACTGACCCTAACCTACTGTATCTGTTCAACCCATAGGCTGTATGTCAAAACTTCCAACATAGAAGTTGTTTCTAACCCTTTCCTCTGTCGTTTCCCAAAATTTGAGATTTTTTAGAATAGCCCAAGTATTTTTCCCGGATTTAACTTATCTATCTGTCAGATTCCCATGTCTGAGAATGTCAGAGATCCAGGTCTCTGATAATCCTTTGCTCTCTCTCAAATCATAACTTGAATCCCAATACTGTAAAAAGAGGAAATTTGCCTCTGTTTGTCAGAGACATTTACCCAGAATTTCAGCCATTTTTTTCATCTGTCCCATAATTTTTCTCAAAACCTGTCTATCTGCCCTAAATCCTAGAGTTGCCGGATTCCGATCCGACTTTCCAGAGCTGTCCAGCTCCGACCATAGGTCAAAACCAGAATCTGTAAAAAGAAAAAATCTTTGCCTAACTGTCTTATGTCACCCCATAAAATTTGGGAAATTTTTATGGAAGTTTAGTATCCAAAATTTCATTTATAATCATCATTTTAGGCAAAATTTTGATTTTTAGGATTTTTAGTTATTTTCCACATTAAAAAAAATAACAAAAAAATATATTTTTGAACTTCAATCTGTTTTTAAGGTTAGTTTAGGTGTTCATGCTAAATTTGGCTCAATTCTAAGTTCATTTGCTTTGGGTGTTAGTTTATTTTTAAATTCAGAGGCGAAAATGAGGCAAAAATTGAGTCAAATTTGATATTTTGTGATATTTTTACCATTTTAGGGTTTTATCATGTAAATAAGCATGTCATGTCATATTAGTGTTAATTTCAATGTCATTTTCACTTCATTATTCCATTTTTGCAAAATTTATTTTAGAAAACCCTGGTTTCATGGCCATAGTCTTGTTATCGGGGGCATTTTGATCATTTGACCTAAATTTCAAAATTCTAAACTTCAATTTTTCAAATTTTCATGCATATAATCATATTGTATCATCTTATGTTTACTTTTATTTAATTTAATTTTCAAATCTCCAAATTTTACAAAAATTCTCTTAGAAAACCCTGATTTCAAGGTCATCAGGGGCATTTTGGTTATTTTGACCCCAATTTCGAATTTCCAAGTTTATTTTCAAAATTTAATTCTTATCTCTCATATTTATATCAAAGGGGGTATGAATTTGGGTTTATATCTGAATAATATCTGATAATTTCCAATATTTTTGGATAAATTAAAAAAAACCTATATTTCTGTGCTAACATGTTTTCTAGTGTTACAGGAACATCGAGGAAGAAGACTTTTATTTTCTTTTATTTATATTCAATGTAATATCAAGTTGTAATAATTTAAAATAAGAGATACTTTTAAGCTTAGAATAAGATTGCATTGCATATAGTTTAATTTCTGCAATTTCCAACATTTGATGTATGATGCATGTGCACATTTTCCAAAATCACTATGGTTGGCATGAATGGCACGTGCACAAGCTCTTAGGGAGTTCATAAACTTGGTGGGATTCATATTTATGGCCATAGTCAGAATACGAAGAAAACCAAGATTTGTGATCTTCGTATTAGCCACATTCAGCCTACACTCTTAGGCTAACTTAAAAAATGCACTGCATTTCTCAAAATTTCAAAAAGATTTCCCAATTCCTTAAAGAATTATCTTTCAAATTCATATTCATTCATTCCATTTGCATCATTTTCAAACTCATTTCCCAATTCCATTTCAAAAAAATCAATTTTTCCAAAATTTTCAAGTCTTTCTCAAGATTTGATTTTCTCAGAATTCTGAATTTTCAAATGAGATTTCAAAGTATTTCCCAAGTTCAAAATCATAATTTCTAAAGGTTTCCACATTCTCAATTTCATTTTCAAATCCCAAAATCGATTTTCTCAAAAACTTTGAATTATTTCTGAAATTGATTTTCCTAGAATTCCCAAATCCTATTCAGAAATCGGATTTTTTAGAAAAAGCTATTCCAATCTCAAAAATCGATTTTCTCTGAGTTCTCATTTTCTTGAGAATCTATTTTCTAATACAAATTTTGATTTCCAATGAAACTCAATTATTTTCCCAGAAATTCCATTTTCAAGCACTTTTCCAATCACTTTTCAAGTGCATCTCAATTTTCCAAAGCAAACATCATATTTCTCAAACTTGCATCTTTTCAAAATTTCATAACACATACATGATTCTCTGTGCATTCTAGGAAAATAGAGCATGATTTAGATAATTAGACTTAGTCAAAGTACACATTTGATCCTTGGTTCAATTACCCCTGGTAAAGGCGCCAGGAACGGTTGAACCTTGTAACGACAGGCAAATCCCAATCCACAGAATTTTCCCACAAATTTTCAAAACGGAGGCGAGTAATTTTCAAAACCATTTTCAAAAACTTTGGTCGAGTTTGACTCGCAGAATCATTTCTCTCACTCTCGTAGGAGGGGGGGGGAATTTTGCAATGATAACAGGTTTGAAAGGTTTGTCATTTGACAAATTGGATGTGATGACAAAAAGATTGGATCAAGAGGGATTCTACCTACAGACCGCATCTTTTAGAAAAGAGATTGGTTCAAAGGGATTCAACCTAAGAACTGCTGAGAAAACTAGATCAGGAGGGATTCAACCTACAGATCGAATTTTTGAAAACGAGATTAGTTCAAGAGGGATTCAACCTAAGAACCGCTAAAAAAACTGGATCAGGAGGGATTCAAGCTACAGATCAAATTTTTGAAAATGAGATTGGTTCAAGAGGGATTCAACCTAAGAACCGTTGAGAAAACTGGATCAAAAGAAATTCAACCTACAAATCGAATTTTTGAAAATGAGATTGGTTCAAGAGGGATTCAACCTTAGAATCGCTGAGAAAACTGAATCAGGAGGGATTCAACCTACAGATCAAATTTTTGAAAATGAGATTAGTTCAAGAGAGATTCAACTTAAGAACCGCCAGGAAAACTAGATCAAGAGGGATTCAACCTACAAATCAAATTTGTGGAAACGAGATTGGTTCAAGAGAGACTCAACCTAAGAACAACTGAGAAAACTGGATCAGGAGGGACTCAACCTACATATCGAATTTTTGAAAATAAGATTGGTTCAAGAGGGATTCAACCTAAGAACTACTGAGAAAACTGGATCAGGAGGGATTCAACCTACAGATCGAATCTCTTGAAAAGAATTAGTCAAAAAGGGATACAAGGTCTGAGTCAGAACTTGGTTTTTGTGATCATCGCAAAATTTTTCCTCTTTCGTTGTTTCTCTTTCTTCCTTCTCTTTCTCTTTTCTAACCTCTATTTTCCTCCTTTTTGAAGGGAGGAAAATAAAAGAAAGAAAGAAAGAGAGAAGAGGAACTATTTTGCGCGGTCTCACTTGACCTTGATTTGAAAATATTTAGAAAAATTACTCACCTCTGTTTTGAAAATATTGCGGGAATAATGGAGAGACGGGATTCGCTCGTCGGTATGAGGTTCGACCGTTCCTGGCGCCTTTACCAGGGGTAATCGAACCAAGGATCGAATCTATGCCTTTTGCTTTGCCTAAATATAATCTAAGAATTTATTCTAACTCTAAATGCACAAAGAATCATACTTGTGCAATGCAAGGATGTATGCTTTTTTGAAAAGAATGTTTTGGAAATTTCCAAGTATTCTGAGATGAACTTGGTAAAGGAGTGAAGAAGTGATTGAATCTAACTTAGAACTTGAGATAGATCAGAAAAGTTCTAAGTTTTTGAAGTAAATCAGAGTTTGAAAAAAATAAATGAGAAGAAATGACTTGAAACTTTAAAATGAAAGGAAATGAAGTTTTAGAGTGAGAAATGGACTTTGAATTTGATCTTGAATTTAGGAAAGGAAATGAATACTCGAGATGGAATTGAATTTGAGGTTTTGAAATTTAGTATGGATCTGAGATGATCAAATGGCATTTAAGAATAGAAGTGGATTCAGATTAGATCCGAAAATGGAATTTGAAATCTAGAATTTGGAATTGGATTCCGGATCCGAAATAGAATGGGATCCAAGGTTTGGAATCCAAGATGGACTTGGGTTCTGGATCCTGAAATGGAATGGATCTGAAATCTAAGATCCAAATGTAGATTTGGACTCTGGATCCTAAGATGGATTTGGATCTGAAGTCTGAGATCCAAAAGTGAAATTGGATTTTGGATCCTAAGATGGATTTTGGATCCTAAGATGGATTTTGGATCTGAGACCCAAGGTGAAATTGGATTCTGGATCCTAAAAGGAAATTGGATCTGAAGTCTAAGATCCAAAGTGAAATTGGATTCTGGATCCTATAAGAAAATTGGATCTGAAGTCTAAGATCCAAAGTGAGATTGGAGTCTGGATCCTATAAGGAATTGGATCTGAAGTCTGAGATCCAATATGAGTGTTGAATCCTGGATTCTAAAATGGATTTTGGATTTTGAAAGTCCAAATGAGACTTTTGAAAATGGATCTGGGTTTTGAAAACCCAGATTGAATTTAAAATTTAGGAAGGGTCAAGCTTTGAGATTCATAATCAATCTCAAACTTTGATTTTGAATGTTGAAAATAAACTTGGTTTTGAGTTTGAAGATGAATCAGAAGTTTCAAAGTTAATTTAGACTTTGAAATTTCATTTAGAACTTGAATTTTGGATATACAAATGAATTTCAAAGTCAAATTGGACTTCGAATTTAAAGTTAGAATCTGAAAATGATATTTGAATTTGAAAATTGATTTGAGAAGTGAAGATATTTGAAGGAAATCACTTGGATTTATGAAAGAGAATTTTGAAAATATGATGCAATTCTATCCTAAATGATGAATGGATTTAAAGAATTTTGAATTTAGATTTTGAAAAGCTATTTCATTCTTTAAATGAATTAAAATAATATTGAAGATATAATACATCCTTGACTATGGTCATTGAATGTATTATATAATAATTTATATTTGAATTCAGGTGAAGAATAAAACATATTTTGGTGCTTTTATAGAATTTAAAATGAAATTAATTCTCAATATACCCTGACTATGGCCATTGGTATATATTTTGAGTTAATTTTAAGTTAAATTCTGATAAAAGAAAAAAATATTTAAGGAAAATATGATGAATTTTGAAAACGGATCCAGTGTGGATCCAGTGTTATTTCGTAAAAGATAAAAATACTAAGTTTTGTCCATACTCTGACTATGGCCATTGATATGGATCATCAACTTAGGATTAGTTTACCTCTTACGAAATAGTGCACGTGCCATTCGTGTTTCACCATTGTGAGATTTTGATAAATAAGGGCAGAAGCATGAAAACAAGTAATTTATGATATTTACAATGCTCATTCATTCTATCTAAAACAGGAAATGTAAATTCTTATTTAAAATCTAACTATTACAATGTATGAAATTGAATCTATAACTCCAACTAATGAGATTTTCCACATATTCCCTGCAAAACATTTAGTTAGCACAATGTAAAAGAAGTTTATAGAAGAAAATTTTACAAAATATCATGGTGAATGTAAATGATGATAGGATTCATACATACACCTATGTATTATGCACATGAAGGTGCCTGTATGAGTTAATACATAGGTTCAAAGAACCTATATGAGACTAATCATAAATGAATGATATGGAGGCTGATGCACCATGTGGGCATCGAGGGAAGGACCATCATGACTGGAGGATTATGTTATGCGTGAGACAAATGATGGATTGAATGAAGGCTGCACAGAAGGTGATATATAGAGAAGGTGGGCAGCTAATGTGTTGGTGGAGAGTAAATAACAGGTAATGGGCAGCTGGGGATGCAGCAAATTAAGTGTTTCCTAACCTAATTAGGAAGACTTAATGCCACAGTGGCCTAGGTGACAGAGTGAATCTGCTGGAGAAATATTGGTAGAGCTGTGTTATTTGTGGCAGGTGAGTAGGTTGGAATAACTACAGCAGTAGCTGGTGATGACAAATGTAGACATGGTAAAAGGAGAGGAAAAGAAAGATGGTGAAACATATGCAACAAGTGAATGCTATATACAAATGTAGGTGGTGCAGTGGTTATGATGTTGTCCACTTACAGGTGACAGGTGGAAACTATATACTGTGGAGGAGGTGTGAAGTGCAGCAGTGTGACTGTATAGGGTAAAATGATGTAATGAAAGCAATGTGCTAAGCAAATGGTGATGTACAACATGTGGGTAAGTGTGAAATATTGAAGGGCCTGCTATGCAAGCGACTAAAACTAGTTTGTAGGTGCAGCACGCAAATGACAATCAAAATCATAGAACATGGTTGCCAGGGAAAAGGCTTTAAATATCAGGCAAGTGAGTATACACATGGTATAGAATATAATAAATAATAATAATAAAAAAGTGCAGCAGTGTTTAGCATTGCTGTAGATGTAACAATGGCTACATCAATACTAAATACTGCTGTAGGCACCTAAGAGGGCCATAGATGGGATTTGTAACAATAGCCTTTTCAATTATGCTTGCAGCAACATCCATTGCTTTGTCAAGATTGTCTCTGTCCTTATAAATCACTCCCAAGTTGTTGCAGGCCTCCGCATAATGAAGACTGAAGTATAATGCGAGCTTATATAACACAATTGTCTTCTCAAACTTCAGCATTTCTCCATAAACAACACCAAGATAGCACCAGCACAGTGCCAGTTATAAAACAATGACATTCCCTGGTTAATGTCCCCTTTATTCCTAAATCTGTCAAAGTTATGGCCATGTTATTCTTTGTAATATCAAAGTTGGGAGACACGTGCAAGCACCCCTCAATAGCTGCTTCCAAGTCACCATGGTTTTCATATATGACACCCATATTGCAATATGCCTCTACATACATTGGCCCCTGTTGTGCAACTTTCTTATAACAGCTAAATGCCATATCACATTGCGTCATCTCAGAATAGACTACCCCAAGTATGCAGGAGCATGTTGGCTGTCTATTTTTAGAGCTTCACAACATTTCTGAATGCCCTCTTGAGTGTTTCCAGAAAGTTTCAAGCTAGTGCCAAGGTCAGTCAAGGCAATGGCTAGACACTCTGCAGCTGACTTGTATGAAGGATCGGCCTTCAGGACTTTCAGATATAACTCAGCATCCTCCATCAGAAGAAAAACACAGTGCAGCATGTGAAGTGGTGAAAAGGAGTGTAATGAAAGTGGTCCTGTGTGTATGCATACATATATATATATATATATATATATATATATATATGGATTGAATTCAGTATACAGGGTGAGGAATTGGAATGAGTTACACAGAAATATGTACTGAAATCAGTGCTATATGATACTAGGTGTTTGACACATTCTGCAGAATGAACATATCAAAATGAACACAGCAGAAAAAACTGATTTAAAACAGGAAAATGATGGAATCTACTAATTTCTACAGTTCTGAGAGAATATCCAGACTATGGCGATGGTTTTCCCAATTGATTACAGGCACCAAAATGTGATCCTATTACAAAAGGGGTTTGCAATATCCTCAAAACCAATATAAGGGATAGAGGTGAATGCCCAAGCTTGGTATATTACAGACTTCAACTTTGTGGATACAGGAGACATTATCAAGGTGCAGACGTTGATGAAGGTATGATGGATGGAATGCTTCCTCAAGTGGGAGGGTACAGCTAATGGGATTTAGTCCCACAGAGGGACTTATTCACGCAAAGGATCCCTGCAACAGAACTCACTATGACCCTTAGTGAAATCAGAGTGGATTATGTGGCATATTCACAAGTAAACATAAGATCAAAACATGAGAGATTTAGGCTAGTATAATCAGTATAATGCTGTGAGATTGAAATGGATTAGCAGAAATGGAGCTAGGATTGGATGGAAACACTGGCTGAACCAGAATTTGATGCCTGAACCAACTATGGAGGGAATGACGTTAGTATCCATGCTCATGCAGGTAGGAGGTCCAAAAGGGGCGTCTCTCAACAAGTAATTCAATAACCAGCAAGCCACATGTATGAACCCAGCAAAAGAACCAACAAAATTAAAAAAAAAGTGTTAATAGCCCAGCAAGTAAGCCAACAAGTTGATTTGTGAATTCGAATCTCTGTCAATGGAAAAATCTGTAGATCCCACGAGGAGGTCAATGACAATAAATTTAGCAAAGGGATCAGCAAATTTCTACAACTGATCAACAAACATAAATAGATGGAAACTAAGCATTCATTCTCTGCCATAAAGTCCAGACTTCCTACGTATATCAACTAACAGTAACCAAAGAGAGAAGACAGAAGGAATTATCAATTATATGAAACGCCTTACAGAGAAAAGAAAGAAAAAAAAAAGAAAAGAAAAGAAGGGAAAATGAGTCTAATGCTAACAGGGAATTGAAATGATAAAAGAAATGCAAAATAGCAACCCAATGCCAACCAAGAATCACATGCAATGCGAAAAACAGAATAAAACTCAAGAACAATTCATCGAGAAAGAAAGCCATAATATAGGTGTAGGAGCTGTATACTCCTTTTTGCTGTAGCACGGGAGTGTATTGAAGTTGCCGTCAGCAACTCAACCCAGTCCATGGTGCGTTTAATGGGACGATTAATATGGGAAAACTAAGGAAAATAAGGAGAGGGAGTGGTTCTTACCCGATTTATTAGGATCTCAGTGGACTATAGTCGATTGGGTTGATTAAAAAAAAAACTCCTGCAACTCTTATAGGGGTTCTGGAGAGAGGACAATACCTCCTTTGTGTTGCAGGGACGCTGGAGTTTTTCAATTGTCAGGATGGTCGATCTTCCCAGTTGATCGATGGCCTTCCAGCAGTAGAGTCGATAAAACTTGGTGCTCGATATCGAAGATGTGTGATGGATATCAACAAAAAATGCTTAACACGATGATGATTTGTAACGGGATCAAGAAAGGGGAAAGACGAATGTAGATGATGGGTTTAAGCGATTTTTTGCAGAGAAAAACTTGATCCCCCCTAGAGAAGGCGAAGCGGCTCTTCTTAAAGAGACCCCTGGATGATTCGAGAATAGTTTGGTTAACGATCAAAGGTGAAAAAGGAAGGAGTTGGTTTTGAGATCAACGATGGAGGAAGGAGAGGAGGGAGCGCGGGAAGAAGCTGTTGGAGATTTTCTAAAATTTCCAAAAGAAGGCCCCCTTGAAAGAAATTTTGTAAAAAAGATGGTTTTAAAAAGAGGTTTTTGGCAAAAATTCAATTTTTCAATTTTTAAAACCATTTGCCTTCCCCAAATTTTTTTTTTTTATTTATTTTTGTATTGCCTTTTTCCATTTTTTTTGTATTTTTGTAGTAGAAAACTAAGATCTTAAAAGAGAACTAAGTTTTTAAACACTAATTTTTTTGTATTTTTCTGAGAAGTATTTACAAAAGTATTTTTCTGAGAATTTCCGGCCATTTCGGGGAAATTTCTTCAGAAGAATGGGTTTGGACCCAGGTTTTGAGAAAATGTTCGAGTTTTTACACTCGAATCGAGAAATACAACATGATAGATCCAAACGGATGTCAGATGGACTGTCCGAGCTATTTAAAAACTATTTTTGGTATTTTCTATAATTTTAATTTAAAATTTGAACAAGGAGATTTAGATTTGGATCTGGGCAATGGATCCAGATCCAAAATCAATTTAAACATATAAAATGAATTTAATTTCAATAAAACTTGAGAAATGAACTGGATTTTAGATTTAAAATGACTTATTCACTCAAAAAATGAATTTAGGGGCAAAAGGGGAATATTTAAAAGATTTTGAAAATTTTGGGGTGTTCACAGGTGGCACCACCCTGAAATACATGTTTTTACTCATTTTATTTTTTTACTTATTATTTAAAAAAAAAAAGCAGCCCCCAAATGGCGCCACAGCCAAACCCTTCCCCAAACTGTTCACTTTACCTAAGTTTTAGGTAAATGAACCCAAAATTTTCAAGTGGAGAAGACTTCCCCCTCTAAAAAAACGATGAGCTTTTAAAAAAATTTGAATTTCTATTCCAAAATTTTCAAACTTTTTCAAAAATCAATTGAGGAGCTTTGAAAAGATTGGATTTTGCGGATAAGGAAGGGCGTCGATCTTTAAAAGAAGCCCCTTTGATCGCCAGAAGGAGGATCAGACTCCAGCTCTCTCAAATCTCTTCCTCTTTCCGTATCCATCTTTCTTCCTCACCGCACTACTCTTCCTCTTTCTTTCCACTGTCGTTTAAGAAACAAGCCTCCAAAGGTCGACATTCAGGAGATCCAGTTCACACGATCAGGTAAGAAGATGTTTCTCATTTCTACCTTCTAAGGAGGTGAATTCTAATGATCTCATTAGAACTGATATAAACCATCTCATTTCTTTACTATTTATTGTCATGGTATAACCATGTTACATGATCACTTCATTACCTATGTTTGTAATTTCAAAAATTATATATCATAATCATGCCATACATTGCAAAACCATTGCATTAATCAATGTGTTTTGCATCTCTAGTTGCTTCCCGCACTGAAGATTGATGATGTCTGATAATGACATCATCGGTCTACTTGAATATTAGGTTTTGACTGAATTACAATTTCTCATCCCATGGCCAAAATCTTTTCTTGATGGTTTCTGCATCATAAGCTTTATAAAACAATATTTGCCTTTCACTCACTATTTTTCAGAGTCGTGTTTGTGTCATCTCGCATGGCATGTCATTAAGTTCATCTTTGCATTTGAAAATTCCCTCAGCAAGAAAGGATTTCCATGGAATAAAACCTCATTTGGTCTTCTGTTCATACACGACATCTTATTTAAAATATTTTTTTATTTATCTTGTTGCCTTTACATATTCTCTCTATTGGACATTAGTATTGTCTAACTCTCCTTCTTTTCACTGTTTTCTACGTATTTATATAAATTTTTAGTTAGGTGTCTGCATCAAAACGATGTCCAGGCGGACTTATCGTATAGTGAATAGTGCCCTTAACTTAGGCACAACATCTTCTACCTATTTAAATCTTCTTCTTTTATATTCAGTTTTCTGTGTTTTATTGATTTCTTGTACTTTACCTTTTTTATATCTTATTATATCATCTCTGTAACATGTTGCATCGGCATGTCTGCAGCGTTTCAATAGCCCCAAACTTGTTCCAGTAGGATTGCCATTAGCCTTGCGCCTACCGTCAATTCATCATAAGTTCTATAGTTTCTGATGACAAGGGATACAGTAATTCAGGAAGCATAGTCATCAATTTAACATTTGATTCATAGTTGTCTTTTATAAAATCTAGATCTAGAGTTCTGCTGGGTCTTTGCAAGAAACCTCTGTTATAACAGAGGTGATATATGCTATCACCACTGTGAGATTCCATTTCATGGTGATTGGCTGTGTACTTTTCTCAATATTTTCTAAAATTGATAAAAAAAATCTATCATACTGTTATCATCGCAAAATTTTTAACTTTTTGCGAGTCAAACTGACCTTTGAAATAGTTTTTGAAAATAACTCGCCTCCGTTTTAAAATGCGGGAAAATTCAGTAGAATGGGACTCTCCTGTCGGTACGAGGTCCGACCGTTCCTGCCACCTTTAACAGGGGTAATCGAACCAAGGATCAATCTACTGCTCTGCTCTATTCAACTTATCTAAATCATATTCTAATTTCTAAATGCACATAGAATCAGGCATGTGCTATGAATTTTCTGAAAATGCATATTTGAAAACATGATGTTTGCTTTGAATAACTGAAACACTTAGAGTAGATATCACATGGAAAATCATGAATTGGGATTTGAAATGTACTTCTGAGAAAAGTAAAAATCGGTTTCTGAAGAAATCTTGAGATTTTGTGAAAATTGATTCTGAGAAATATGAAATAACTTTGAAGAACATGATTTCTTTGAATTCAAATTTTTGAAATTGAAAATATAACTTAGAAAATCGAATTTGGAACTTGGGAAATACTTGAAATATCATTGGCAAATCAATATTTTGAGAAAATCGATTTTTGAATAAGACTTAGAGGATTTTGAGAAAATGATTTCTCTGAATTGAAATTTGAATTGGAATTGGCAAATGCATGAAATGAATGAATATGATTTTGAGGAATTGGGAAAAACTCTTTGTATTTTTGAGAAATGCAGTGCATTTTGAAATTAGCCTAAGAGTGTAGGCTAAATGTGGCTAATGTGAAGATCATAAATCTGGATATCCTTCATATTCTGACTATGGCCATAAATACGAATTCCACCAAGTTTATAAACTTCATAAAAGCTAGTGTATGTGCCATTCGTGTAGACCATAGTGAATTAATAAAATGTGAATGAGTGATACATTCATCAGACATTTAATATTTGCAGAATTAAACTATATGCAATGCAATCCTAGTCTATGCAGAAAATTTAAATTCTTATTCCAAATTTAATTTAATTTACATCACTATTGAAATTTAAATACATGAAAAATAAAGTCTTCAATGTACCTGCAAAACTAGGAAACTTTGTTAATGATGATATGTTGGCTTTTCTAGGTTTATCCAGTAATATCTAGAAATTACTGGATTTTGCTAGACATAAGCCTTTTTGCCATGATTCCCTTAAATCAAAATGATAAAATATGAAATAAAATTGAATAAATAAGCTAGAGAAGATATGAAATTTTGAAATTGGGGTCAAAATGACCAAAATACCCCTAATAACAAGACTATGGCCTTGAAATTAGGGTTTTCAGAAAGATATTTGGTAAAATGCAAGTTTTGAAATACAACTAATGATGAATCAAACAAAATATGATGTGACATGAATAAAAATATGAAAATTAGGGTTAAGGATTTCGAAATTTAGGTCAAATGACCAAATTGCCCCCGATAGCAAGACTATGACCTTGAAAGCAGGGTTTTTAGAAAATATTTTGGTAAAACTTAGGTTTTATGCACTAAATGAAATCAAATGAGCATAAAATTAAACCTAAAGCATCCTAATATGATTATGAATATGATTAAACCCTAAAAAAATATGCTTATACACGAAAATCCAAGAATATCACAAATTTTATGATTTTTGCAGTGTTTTGGAATTCTTCGGGTACCCTGTTTTGCAATTCAAGCCATTCAAGCATCAAACGGATTCTAAAAATCCTCAAAATTGCTACCTGCACTTGTTATAACCCTAATATCAAATTAGAATTATAAAAATATTTTTTTGGCATTAAATTAATCCGAAAATAGCATCAAACCCTAAAAATATGCTATTTTTAACCTAGTTCACCAACCAGTCTCAGTCCAAGACCCGAACCAGGGGTCAAACCTCCATGAAAATCTATGAAATTTTACAGAGACCAAATAGACAGGAAAACAAAACTTTTCCTATTTACAGATATGAAAAATATTTTAAAACCATGGAGATCCCCATCCGACAATCCGGACTTGAATATATTGATTTTAACTTTGGTTCTGACTGATACTTTCAATTGACAATTCCGCGATAAATAGAAGAACTCATTCAAAATATCTGATATTTTAACAGTAAACAGTTGACAGAAAAATAATAATACTCACTTTTTACAGATCATGAATCGGATCTGTAGTTTGGGATTTATAAACAACACAAGTCTGATTAGGGTTTTGGTAAACCCTAACGAGTTTTAAATTGAAAATCAGAGTCTCCGACAAAGGCAAAATACTAAACAGTAATAAAAAACTTCTGAAAATTTCACAGTATACATATCTAATCAATATGAATCCATAGAAATTTACATATCTAAAATCGGATATAAGATGAGAAAAATATCATCACAACAATTTACCTTTCTGATTTTAACAACGATTTTAAAGTGTTAAAAACCCGATTTGGTACCTGATTTTTTTGACAGGGTTCCCGAAGTCCAAAATCTCTGATTTTTTTACAGTAGTTCAATCACATATTCATGCATCACATATAAAAAAATCAGAAATAAACAACAAAGATTTAAATCCTAAATAACATTATCTTTACTGTTCTAAACCTAAAACACACAGAAATCTAAGAAACTATAAAAACTATGCATTAATTAATGTAAAACAATAAAATAAACCATAAAACAGTAAATAAAAATTATTTCTATGCTGGAAAACGTAAAATAAACATGAATAAATAAATAAATAAATAAAAACTCAAGAATCAATGGCTGGAATTTGCTTTCACCTTTGAAATCATGGATTTAACTCATTTAACGGGTAAATCTCACGTTTCGTCGGTTAAGAACATGAAAAACGTACCTCTCATCGATTCTAATGGATTAGAATCCTTGAAATCACCCTCAAACTGAGTTAGATCATCTTCTTGGGTCGATTTTGGGGTTCTTGGATGAAATCCATGGTTAAATCCATGAACACAAGAGTTTCCATGGTGAAATCTATTGAAAAATCATAAAAACTAATAAAATAATAATAAAATAATATTAAATAAACTCACCTTGGGGCTGCAGCTGCAATGGAGAAAGGTAGAGGTGCTGGAAAGGAGAGAGAGGCCACGAAAATTTGAGAGAAAAAGAGCCCCCTTTTGACCCCCCTTAGGTTCCTTTTTATAGTTTTTCAAAAAGTCACTTAATTAGGGTTAATTAAGAGGTTTTTCATTTTTTCAGGACTCTTTCTAATAAATCCACTAAGGGCAACGATTTTTTGTGGTTTCCTAACACTAAATGAACTCTAATTAATACCTAATTAAACCCTAAAAAGTCCAAATGTGACACCACCTAGTATGGACCCACATTTGGTTTTTAAAACCTGAATTTAAAACCTTTAAAAGACAATGGTTTAAAAGTTAAATAAAATGGATTTTTAAAATTGATTTTGACTCCTCTAAACCCCTAACCTAACTAGGACATTGACTAACCCTAGTCTAACCTTGACTTCTTCAAATGTGGCGCCACCCCGAGCGGGCCCTACTTGATTTTTTTTCAAAAAGCGATTTTAAAACTTGAAATTGAAGGAGTTTTCAAAAGATTTTCAAAAGTAAACTTAAAATTAGAATTTTTTGAAATGGCATAGGGTTCTAACCGAGTCAGAACTCCTCTGGATATGGTGCTGTAAACACCCCAAATTTTCCTCACTCATTCTCAAACAATCCTCCTCAGGCAATGCCAACCCTGTCAGGTCAGTGTAGGAGTCAAACCCCGAGTCAGTTTCAGAAAATCACCATTTTACCCATTTTCATTAGGAAAATTACCATTTTACCCCTAGGTCATCCCGGACCCCAGTCAGTCGGAGTCAACCAAGCTCATTGGTCAGTTCAAGACAGTTAGAATATCAGTCATCTCAAGCTCATCTGAGCTCACAATGAACAGACCATTTTCATTTCTGACCATTCCTGCCAAAATGGGATCATTTCTTCAAAAATGAGCTCATTTCTCACTTGAATCCAAGTCAATTGTCTCTAAGTCAGTCATTCTCAGTCAGTCATGTTCTCCAGAGTCTAACTTGAGCTCACCAGGAGTTCAAGTGCTCCAGTTTCAGTTCAAAACCATTTCCAAGTGTCTAGGAGCCCATTTTAGTCCATTAGCTCTTTCAGCTGAAATTGAGCTGAGTTCAGTCAATTGAGCTAGTGTTCAAGCTTTGATTTTAGTTCATATCAGTATTACTGACCTTTGTTCTAGCTCAAACCCAGTTCAGGTTCGTAATTCACTTCATTCCAATGACCATTCCGTACCATTTCTCTAAAAATGGCAGCTTTTCTTGAAAATTCAGTCGGAAAGGTCAGTTGAGTCAGTGCCTGGTCTGTTCATTTGAGTTCTGAAACTCTAAAACCCAGCTCAATCCAGCTCACTTCAGTTCAATCCAGCTCGAACCCCAATTTTCAGTGTCACTCTGACCCAGTAGAGTCCCGAAAACCATTTCTTGAGCTATTTTGCAAATTTTATCAATTTTAATGCTTTTTAAACTGGTACAAGTGTCAATCGGGGTCTGACATCCAAAATTCTTTATTCAAGGTTAGCATTTAGCATAGCATTTCATGTCATTTCTCATCATTTCATATCATTTCTCAGCATTTCATAACATTTCATCACATTTCATTCCATTTTCGAAGTCCAGAACTCCAGTTTTATAAATTTCAATCCAGATCGAGTTTTAAAAGCTTTTAGAAATCAATTTAAAACCCTGGGTTTCCAAAATTAACATTTTTACCCCCGGGAGTCTAAATTTGGAAATATTTTCTCACAAGAAAAATAATCTGGATTTCTTTCAAAATCAAATTTTCAAATTCTACATTGGATTTGCTTCGCAATGGGGTATTGAACTTCAAAATCCGAGCTTGTTTCAAAAACTGCCAAAAATAGCTCGTTTCGGTTGGAAGCATTTTCTCGAGAAAAACAATCTGGATTTCTTTCAAAATTACATTTTTAAATTCTACTCTGGATTTGCTTCCCAACGGGGTATTGAACTTCAAAATCCGAGCTCGTTTAAAAAACTGCCAAAAATAGCTCGTTTCGTCTAGAAACTTTCTAAAAAGACTATTTTACCCCTCTAATCGTCAAAATGAATTTCAAATGTGGAATTTGGACCCGCTCTGAGATGGCCCATTCATTTACTTTTCTATTTTATATAAAAAAAATGCTTCTTTTTATTTGTTTATTTTTGTTTTTATTGATTTTTATTTATTTTTTTATTTTTATTTTTTTAGAGAGGAGGTGGGACCCACAAGGTGGTCACCCAAGCCTCCAGCCCCACTTTCCATTTTCTCATTTTTTTCTTTCCCTTTTCCTTTTTCTCTCCTTTTCTTTCTTTCCTTTCTTTTTCCCTTTTCTTTCTTTTTCTTCTTCTTCCCTTTCTTTTCTTCTTCCCTTCCCTTCCTTCCTTTCCCTTCTCCAGCCCATTCACGTACACTCTTTCCCTCTCTTTTCATTAACCCCTAAAAACCCTAAGTTGAGGCTGATTAAAGACCTAAGTTGGGTTTGGTTAAAAGAAAAGGAAGCCACTTACGGCTCCTCTCCCATCTCACGCCTCTCTCCTATTCTCTCTTATATTCTCTCTCTTTACCTCCCTTCTTCTCTCCTTAGCTGCTACAGCCACAGCAGCCTTCCAACCTCTCTACAGCCACCTCTTTGGATGCCCAGCCATCGAACAAAAGCTGCAGCCACCACTAGAACGGTTCAGCCATCTTCTTCCTTGCAGCCAGCAGCACCTCTTTGAAGCTCCATGCCCAGCAGCTCCAGATCATCTTCAACCTCCGACATCCTCTTTGCAGCTGCAGCAACATTCAACCATCTTCTTCAAATACTCTAGCTTCAGCCAGCTCTCCATTCCAGCCACCATCCTTGCTGCAACCCACCTCCAAGCTCCTTGCTCCAGCCAACAGCCACCAGCCAACGGCTTCTTCCACCGGTTCCACGCTCACTGCTCCAGCCAACAGCCACCAGCCAGTTCACCTCTTCTACACAGCACCCAACAGTGCCACCAGCAGCTGCCATCCACAGCCTTTCATTACAGCTACAGCAGCAAGCTATTACAGCAGCCTCTTTGACGCTGCAACCTCCTCCTTCAACCTTCAAACGGCTGCAGCCTTGTTCCAGCCTTCTTCACCGTGCAGTCTCCTCTATTCCCTTTTGTTTTCCCCAAGAGCTCCAACCATCTTTACTGGTGACATCACTTGTGGCAGCCAACCATCGTTCCACTCCTCCATTGCCGTAACTGCCCCTTAAGGTAAGACATATTGTATGTCTTGTTGATCTTATTAAGTACCACATGTTGGGTTTCTTGGTTGATCGTCGAAATGAGACAATTACATATGGCTTTCATGAAAATGATGAGGAATTTGGGGTTGAAATTATTGCAAGGTAAGGCTTTCTTTATGGTGTTAGAAGGTAGGAAACCTTAAGTTTCTATTTTTTTTTTTACTTTTCATGACAAAGCATGCGTAAATGAGAGGGTTCATCTAGCCGATGGATTGAACCCCTCATTTCAATGGCTATATCAAATAAATATTTCACCTCTTTCCTTTGTTTTGATTTTATATAGATTGTATAATTTAGGTATTGTTTTGTTTTTGTTTTTTTAATTGATTTCATTAGATACATTTCACTTGTTTCATTAATGCATGTCCTATTAGTTTATACATTTTCCATTTAGCCGTCCAGTCTAGTCATCATTTTATGCTCAATTTTTTGTCGATAAATCTCAAAAATTTTGTTATGTCTGTCTATGTTTGTCTATGATTGTATGTCAAAATATGGATCAGTTAGGATTTTAGAACCTTGTTAAATAAATCGAAAACCAAACTGGATTTTGGACCCTCCAGAAATTTCAATTTCTGCTTTAGCAGAAAAGAACCTCCGGCACCACCCTCGTGGGAGATCCGGATTGTCCTCCAAAAATCACAGTGTATTCATAATCGAATCTACTGATGCTCTGAAAATTTTGAAGTTTTTCCAGTTAGTTTTGTCCTCTGTCAAAAATCAGATTTCCCAGCCGCCTGGGAAAATCTTGATTTTCCTTCGTCAGGGTATAGACAGACCCTAATGCACCGAGTCCACCCAATCCGTAGCTCATCTACAAAAACTTTCAACATGAAAGTTGTTCCTAACATGTTTTACTGTCATTTTCCAAAATTTGGGGATTTTTGGAACTGTTTCAGTATTTTTCCCGAAATTTTATTTTCTGTCTGACAGATTCCAATATCCAGAAATTTCAGAGATTTGGGTCTCTGATAACAGTGTGCCCTTTTTCAAACCGTAACCCGAATCCCAATGTTGTCAAAATATCAAATCTTCATCTGTTTGTCAGGGACATTTTCCCACAATTTCAGCCTTTTTCCCATCTGTGTTCTATGCTTCCCATGTTTTCTACCGAAACCTGTCTACAACAACAACAACAACAACTACGCCTTCATCCCAAAACAATTGGGGTCAGCGATATGAACCAAAAAAGAAATTCATTTTGGGTCTTCCACATGAATCCTTTTCCTCCAATCATTTCTATCCAACGCCATGTCCTCGGTGAGGTTCAAAGCATTCATATCCTTTCCTATCATCTCCATCCAAGTCTTCCTAGGCCTACCCCGACCTCTTTTAACTAATATATTTTCCCATTTCTCCAACCTTCTAACTGGAGCATCATTAGGCCTTCGCCGAATATGTCCAAACCACCGTAAACGATTCTCTCGCATCTTATTTTCAATGGGTGCAACACCTACCTTCTTACGTATCTCTTCGTTCCGAATCTTATCTTTTATTGTATTTCCACACATCCATCTAAGCATCCGCATCTCAGCTACACTCATTTTTTGAATATGATGTCTCTTGGCAGCCCAACATTCCGTACCATATAGTAAAGCGGGTCTAATAGTCGTCCTATAAAACTTTCCCTTCAACCGCAATGGCATTCTACGATCGCACAACACTCTAGTAGCACTTTTCCATTTCATCCACCCAACCTTTATCCTATGATTTACATCTCCATCAATTTCTCCATCCTTTTGAATGATGGATCCCAAATATTTGAAATAATCATTCACCGGTATATCTTGCTCACCAAGTTTCACTACACTCCCATCACTACTTCGTTGCTTACTAAACCGACATTCCATATATTCAGTCTTACTCTTACTCAACTTAAAACCTCTAGCTTCCAATGTCTGTCTCCATAATTCTAACTTAGCATTAACCCCAGCTCTAGACTCATCAATCAAAACAATATCATCAGCAAACAACATACACCACGGTACATTTTCTTGAATTGATCTCGTAAGCTCATCCATCACTATCGCAAATAGGAAAGGGCTTAAAGCAGATCCTTGATGTAACCCAACCGTTATCAGAAAATTGGTTGTCACCCCTCCACAAGTGCGGACATTGGTTACTACTCCTTCATACATATCTTTAATTATACTAATGTACTTGAGAGAAACACCTTTCTTCATCATTGTCCACCAGAGAACGTCCCTAGGTACTCTATCGTATGCCTTCTCTAAATCAATAAAAACCATATGCAAATCTTTGTTCCTCTCTCTATATCTTTCAATAAGTTGTCTAAGAAGATGTATAGCTTCCATAGTTGATCTTCCAGGCATAAAACCAAATTGATTCTCCGATATCATGACAACCTTCCTCAACCTAGACTCAATCACCCTCTCCCAAAGTTTCATAGTATGACTCATGAGTTTTATACCACGATAGTTTGTGCAATCTTGTATATCACCCTTATTCTTATATAAAGGCACCAAAGTACTCTTCCTCCACTCATTAGGCATCTTATTTGTTCGCCAAATCAAGTTAAAAAGATTTGTCAACCATTCTAAACCTTTCTCTCCCAAGCATTTCCAAGCCTCGATAGGTATACCATCTGAGCCAACTGCCCTTCTTGATTTCATTTTCTTCAAAGCCTCTGCAATTTCTTTCTTTTGAATCTTGCGCATGAAGTCACGATTTATCTCATGAAAAGGAATGGAGAAGTCTCCAAGATCTTGAGCATGACTATCATTAAATAGCTTATCAAAATAATCTTTCCATCTCTCCTTAATCTCCTCATCTTTGACTAAAACCCTTTGCGTTTCATCTTTGATACATCTAACCATACCCAAATCCTTCGATTTCCTATCTCTCATCTTTGCAAGCCTATAAATATCCTTCTCGCCTTCTTTGGTATCCAACTTGTCATAAACCTCCTTATATACCTTAGCCCTCGCGTTTCGAACAACTTTTTTAGCTTCCTTCTTTGCTATCATATACTTCTCCAAATTCTCATTATCACGACTCTTACTTAGATTTCTATAACACTCTCTTTTAACCTTAATAGCTAATTTGACATCCTCGTTCCACCATGATGTATCCTTACCTAGTGGTGCACCGCCTTTAGACTCACCCAATACCTCCTTAGCTACTTTTCTCATACCACCCGCTATCTTATTCCACATTGATTCTGAATCCTCCTCGAGACACCAATCAACTTCCTTAACTACCTGCTCTACAAACATTCCTTGTTTAGCTCCTTTCAGTGCCCACCACTTAATTCTAGGATCTATCCTATGTCTATTCCTTTTGCGGCATTGTCTAATTCTAAGATCTAAAATTAAGACTCTATGTTGTGTAGCTACACTTTCTCCTGGTATAACCTTACAATCGATGCAACAACCCCTATCTCTCTTTCTAAGTAGGAAAAAATCTATCTGACTCGTATTAACCCCACTTTTAAATGTTACTAGGTGAGACTCCCTCTTCCTAAACCAAGTGTTTGCTAAGATCATATCATAGGACAAACAAAAATCTAAAATCCTTTCTCCACTTTCATTTCTTTTTCCTATACCATAGCCTCCATGGATATTCTCAAATCCATCCCTACTAATGCCTACATGTCCATTAAGGTCACCGCCGATGAAAAGCTTTTCTCCATAAGATGTCTCTTGTACTACTCCATCTAAATCTTCCCAAAATTGATGCTTAATGGAATCATCTAAACCTACTTGAGGTGCATAAACACTAATAATATTAATAATATCCGTACCTAATACTAATTTAATAAGTAAAATTCTATCACCCTTCCTACGGACCTCAACTACATTATCTATAAACTGACGACTCATAACAATCCCTACTCCATTCCTATTCCTATTTATTCCTGTATACCAAATCTTATATCCCCAAGGTTCTATCACTTTAGCTTTCTCACCTACCCATTTGGTCTCTTGAAGACATAAAATATCAATCTTTCTCCTACACATAACATCTACTAACTCTACCAACTTACCAGTTAAAGACCCTATGTTCCAAGTGGCTAACCTAATTTTATGGTCTTGGACTAACTTCTTTACCCCCACCCGTCCAACAAAGTGAGGGAACCCTTGCCTATTTGACACCACACCCGGGCGCCGGTGTGACGCGTCGCTTCTGGGCGACAACCTAGCAACCCTTGCACATTTATCATTGCCTCCGGGCCTAGAGAGTACAGTGCGTCGCTCAGTAGGGAACGCCCCAACGAAATTCTCATATTGGTTCATTTTCATAGGATATGACAAAGTTTTTATGCTGGCTGTCACAGGCCTACCGCAACCCTCCTCCTTTATCCGGGCTTGGGACCGAAACCTGTCTGTTTCTCCTAAATCCTAGAGTCGCCGGATTCCGATCCGACTTGCCGGAGTGGCACAGCTCCGACCATAGGTCAAAACCAAAAAGTGTAAAAGGCAAAAATCCTTTCCTTACTGTCCTCTGTCATCCCATAAAATTTGGGAAATTTTTATGGAAGTTTGATATCCTAAATCCCCTTTAGAATCAATATTTTAGGCAAAAATCATAAAATTTAGGGTTTTTATTTGAATTTTCATATTTAAAAGTACAAAAAAAAATTAGATTTTCGAGCTCCATTCTGTTTTTAGGGTTATTTTAGGTGTTCATGCCAAATTTGGTTTAATTCCAAGTTCATTTGCTCCATGTGTTAGTTTATCTTTAAATTCAGAAGCGAAAATCAGGTTAAATTTGATATTTTATGATATTTTCGCCATTTTAGGGTTTGTATCATGTACATAAGCATGTAGAATCATATTAGGGTTAATTTTAATCTCATTTGCATTTCATATTTTTCAATTTTGCAAAATTTATTTCAGAAAACCCTGGTTTCAAGGCCATAGTCTTGTTATCAGGGGTATTTTGGTCATTTTGACCTAAATTTCGAAATTTCAATTTCTAATTCTCCAAAATTTCATGCATATCATCATATTTTATCATATTATGTTTGATTTATTTCATTTGATTTTCAAAATTCCAAAATTTACAAAAATTCTTTCATAAAACCCTGATTTCAAGGTCATCAGGGGTATTTTGGTCATTTTGAACCCCAATTTCGAATTTTCAAGTTTATTTTCCAAATTTATTCATTATTTATTATGTTTATATCAAAGGGGGTATGAATTTGGGTTTATATCTGAATAATATCCGATAATTTCTCATATTTTCGGATAAATTCAGAATAACCTACATTTTTGTGCTAACCTTGTTTTCTAGTTTTGCAGGAACATTCAAGAAGAAGACTTAGATTTTTTTTTTTTTATTTCAATTCAATGTAATCTCAAATGTAATAATTTGGAATAAGAGTTACTTTTCTGCTTAGAATAGGGCTGCATTGCATATAGTTTAATTTATGCAAATTTCGATATTTAATGTATGATTCATGTGCATTTATTTCAAATCCACTATGGTTTACACGAATGGCACGTGCACAAGCTTTTATGGAGTTTATAAACTCGGTGGGATTCGTATTTATGGCCATAGTCAGAATACGAAGAAAACCAAGATTTATGATCTTCGTATTAGCCACATTCAGCCTACACATTTAGGCTAACTTCAAAATGCACTGCATTTTTCAAAGTTTTAAAAGGATTTTCCAATTCCTCAATTGAAATTCTCTTTTAAACTCATATTCATTCATTCATATCATTCAAATTGCATTATTTTCAAATTCATTTTCCAATTTCAATTTTAGATAAATCAGTTTTCCCAAAAATTTCCAAGTTTCTCAGGATTGGATTTTCTCAGAATTCCAAATTTTCAAATGAGATTTCAAGGCATTTCCCAAGTTCAAATCAAGATTTTCCTATGTTTTCAAATTCTCAAATTTTAAAATCCCAAGTTTTCAGAAATCGATTTTCTCATATTTTCCAGTTTTCCTGAGAATTCATTTTCCATTTCAAAAGTCATTTTCCAATGAATTTCTTAGATTTTCTCAGAATTCTCAAATCCATTTTCTCAGAAAAGCAATTCCAAATTTCAAAATCGATTTTCCAAAGTTCAAGTTTTCCTAAGAAATCACTTTCCAATGCAAATTTCTGATTTTCAATGAACTTCAATGATTTTCCCAGGAATCCCAATTTCAAGTACTTTTCCAATCATTTTTCCAGCGTATTTCAATTTTCCAAAGCAAACATCATGTTTCTCAAACTTGCATTATTTTCAAAATTTCATAGCACAAGCCTGATTCTTTGTGCATTCTAGGAAAAATAGAGCATAATTTAGATATTTGAGTCGAGTTAAAGCACATAATTGGTCCTTGGTTTAATTACCCCTGGTAAAGGCGCCAGGAACGGTTGAACCTCGTACCGACAGGCGGATCCCATTCCACGGAATTTTCCCGCAAATTTTCAAAACGGAGGCGAGTAAATTTTCAAAATCAATTTCAAAACTTTGGTCGAGTTTGACTCACGAAATTCGTTTCTCTCTCGCAAGGGAGGGGAAAAATTTTGCGATGATAACAGGTTTGGCGACCGTGATGGGACCTGTCTTCGTCTGATCAATTATGTGCTTTGACTTAGCTCAATTATCAAAATCATGCTCTTTGAACTGTCAGCTTTTAATTTCTGATATCATGTGAACCTAGGAGCCTAGACTTGAACCCAGCTGACATGGATTGCATGTAGACTAGGCATGGTTTGATAGGACCATATTGAGGAGAATTATGCATGCTCACTTAGACTTAGGTCTGAAATACAACACTCCTCAATCTAGGACTTGTATGAAAACAATGTTTGCTTCTTCAAAAAAAATCAAAATTCTATCTCTTTAGGACTTAGAGCCCTTTGTTTGCCTGCATGTGATCATATTTCAAAAACCACCCCACCTATGTCTACCCGGTCTTCACGTTGCTGGGCTCTCTTCCAGAACCATAGTTCGGGACAGAGCCTCACAACTGGGCCACTTATTTGGGTTAATGCCCCCCTGCCACGTACCAAGGGCCATAGTCCAACGTATATCGGCAGGCGCTCAAGGATGTTGGGAAAACACAAGCTTAGACCCGGAGATGAGTTTTATGCCACGTACATCGAGCCTCGGCTCGAGTATATCGGCATAGCATGATTGGACACAGTTGATCTAAGCCTAGAGTCAGGATTAGGGTCCTAAAGCTCTTTCAAAATCAATGCATTTAGAGTTGGCTTCCTAGGGATTGTTGTATGTGCATAATTGTTTGTAATTGAATATATGATATTCATTTTCACCTTATTTTCTCATATTTTTCCCAATTTTTCCAAAATACCAAACAATTTTCCAAAATACCTCATTTTTCATCTTTTATGAAATATCTCCTTTTTTCTCAAAAACCCTGGACGATTTTTCTAAATTATCCACCTTTTCCTTCAAAACTCCAGGAAATTTTCCATTCTTTCGTTACTCTGGACTTCGAATTTCCATCTTTCATTTTATCCTGCCTGCAATTTTCAAAAAATTCTTGTATTTTTCCAAAGTCTAATTCCAGTCTTCTTGTCTTTCAGTCCAATGGCATCCAGCCAGCTCGATTCTGTTTTTCCTGAGGGTCACATCTCCTATGAGGTGCGGCAAAGTCTTCCTGAGCATCGATCTCTTAGCACCGGACCCTTCTTCCCCCGGTGGTACTATGTCTGGTTCAAAAACTTCTCTCGTATGTTTCCGGACCACTTGAGCGATTGCGGGTTGGAATTGGCATCTGCAGTGGGAAAGTTAACAGTCAACGGCAATCTGATTCATGCACTGGCAGAGCGGTGGAATCCGCGCACTTGCACGTTCTGGTTCCCGTGGGGCGAGATGACACTACTGATGGATGAATTTTCAGAGATTATGGGACTGCCTGAGCCAGCGGGTCAGCCTGGAGATCCGTTAGAGCAGCAGTTTCTGATCAATGTCAAGGGTCTGGACCCCAAAGATGCCGTAGCTCGCATGACAGGGCGCAAGTCTTGGCCGCTGATTGAAGAAAATGGGAATGAGTACGTGAGTCTGATCGAGATCTACCGACAGTATGGAGAATTCGCAGAAGTCAGCTCGTTGTCCAGGACAGCTCGAGAGAGGATTCAGCATGCGATGGTTTTGTGTACTGTGGGACTTGCTTTCTTTCCAGATGGACAGAATTATGTGGATGTCAGAATAGTTCAACTTTTGAGAAGATGGGGAAGTCGACAGACCAGCCATCTCTCGATAGCTATGGCCGCGCTTGCTTTTCTATACAGAGGACTGACCTGCTTCACACTTGGAGAGTCCATCTTAGTCGAGGGATGTACTTATGCTCTTCAATCTTGGTTCCTTCAGCATGTACCGACCAGAGCTAGTTCATTCAGATACAACGGTAAGGAGCTCCTTCCAGTTGCGCGGTACCGATTCCGGATCGACTATCTGCAAGAAGAAGAAGTGGTGTGGGACTATTTTGATCGAGAATTATCGCCTCCCAGATACACCTATGCATATGGCAAGAGATTCAAGTTGCTTGGTTCATTCTTTTGTACTTACTATCATCCGGAGCAGTGTGTTCGACAGTTTTCTCAGAGACAGAAACACATAGAGATGCGGCTGCTATCAGGAGTCATGCCAGAGTTCGACCTTACATCAGCACAGTGGTCCGGAGCATACCATTCTGCCAGATATGGCTGTGACTCTTTTGTTACTCTTCCGCTTTTTCCCGATCCTTGTGTCTCTGCTAGTTATAAAGAGTGGTGGCAAATTGTCTGTCCGCCCCCTCTTTCTCAAGTTTATTATTGATGCAATCATGTTTTCTTTCAATAAATAAAAATCTTGCAAATTCTTCAATTCTTGGTTTGACGACCTCGCCTAGGTAACAAGGCTTAATTTTCAGTTGTTTATTTTCTTTGCAAAGGAATGACAACATAATTGTCGTAATCCCAGCGACGACTCAATCCCTAGTAATGGGATATTCTTTCAAATTGTCTACCAAAATTCTCAGCGAATATTTTCTTCTAATCAAAATCTCTCTCAAAAGCCTAACCATCGATTTTGCTTTGCAGAGAGCATTCGTGACAGTCAATGGTTCAAACAAGGTCAGGGAAGAAGACTGCACCAGTCGAGAGAATCGCATATTCGACAGCTTCAGACGAAGAAATGGATTCCCCGCGCTCAGGCAAAAATCAGGGGCAACAGGTTGAGGATGACATTGATCCTCAAATGTATGCCATGTTTAAGAAGATGATGACTAAGATGCTGGCAGAACAAGCTGAAGCCAGTACAGAGAAAGCACAGGTGAAGCAAAAGACAAAAGGTCGGGCAGTCAAGAAAGCCTTGAAGATATCCAAGAAGCCTACCCAGCATGTTGATGTAACTGATGAAGAGGAATCAGTGGAAGATTCAGATGAAGAGTTTGAGACCCATCAGGCATTCCGCAAGTCTACCCAGGGGCAGGGGTCAGCCCACAAATTCAAAGAGCAGTCTGTCAATGACTCTGACCAGCCGCAGTTCAAAGATGTGGTCAGAATGCTTCGAGACCTGCAGGCCCGCGACAAGGGCAAGAAAGTCTTCACCAGTGAAGACTTCTATGATGGTTTGGATGGGGACGACAATCTCGAGAATCTCCCCAGAAAGTTTATCAAATTCGATAGTTCGGGCGATCCTAAAGCTCATCTCGCCATGTTCTTCGCTGAATGCTCCAGATTCAAGCGAGACAACCGTGCACTTTTCCTATGTTTCCCTCGCAGTCTGGAGGGAACCGCAGCTAAATGGTACTCGGAGCATGTAAATCCAATTGAGTTGAAAGAATTTGACAAAATGGTAAACATGTTCATTGAGCGATTTCTCTTCAATGCTGAGGCACTTCCCACCCTCAGCCATCTTTGCGGCCTTAAACAGAGAGAAAATGAGAAGGCCAGAGATTTTATCCACCGATGGAGGTCAGCTTGCAACAAGATGAGGGACCCCATATCAGAGGGACATGCTTTGTCCCTAATTCTGAGTAACTTCTCACACTCTCTAAGAGGTCTCATCTCTACTGCACCATCAAGGACATTCATTGAACTGACAGAGCGAGCCGAATGGCTCGAGTTGTGTATGGAAAATGGTTTCTATGAAGGTTTCACCTTTACTAAGAACAACGGCCAAACTGAGCAGAAGAAGAAGACTCACTTCACTAATTCTGTCAGAAATAATAATTGGAAACACCGTAAGGGGCAGAACAAAGATTTCTGTTATGGGGTAGGAAGTTCCAACAAGAACGATCAGAAAGGCAAGTCAGTCCCTCAATTCAATAAGCCACTTCAATTAGAACAGGGACCGAAGCCCCGAAAAAAAGTAAAGCATGAAGGGTGGAGTTATGACAGGAAATTCACTCCACTAGACCAATCCCTCAAGACTGTGCTCGAGTATATGTTGACCAAGGAGATGGTCAAACTGCCTAGGTTGGTTGATCCCCCTATTCCCATGGGGAAATTCAAAGATCAATTTTGTAAATTTCACAGAACAGTGGGGCACAATACTGAGAACTGCTTCGTTCTCAAGAATATTGTTCAGGATCTCATCGATAAGAATCTTCTGGTAGAGGGTGTCGAAGATGAAAATATGGATATTCTGAAGAAACCCTTTCCCCATCATTCTACAACGGTCATTTCTGAACAGCCTTTTCAGCCACAGGAGCATATCAGGCCATGCTCTAAAAAGGATATACAAGTCCAACATCAGGTCCTTGTGCTGCAGCAGGCTCAGTCCAAAGCTCAGAAGATGGACCTCATTGCAGCCTTTGGAAAAATGAAAGTATCTGACAAATCCGCTGGGGTATCTCCTGATGTGGCTAAAAAAATGCCATGGCTCCCCAAACACTTTATTAAGCCCGCCCCGAAGAAAAATGAGACATCCACACCACAACCGATAACTGCATTATCCAATGTCTCAATTTTGGACTTAGCTCAAGCCTCCACCAAACACCAGCAGGTGTTGAATGATCTGTTGCGGAAAATCAAAGTAAAACCGAGCATAACTCCTGAAGACATGGCCCAGATAGTCAATCAGGCCATGACAAATGCTCCAATCACTTTCTCAGATGAAGATCTTTCTAAGCCGCATGTGTTTCACAACAACGCTTTGTATGTTGTGATTCGAGCCAGAGGAATGACTGTTCCTCATGTGCTGATAGATGGAGGCAGCAACCTCAATATATGCCCAGAAATGACAGCCAAAGCTTTGGGCATTAGAGAAGAGGAATATATCCCGGACCCGATCACCATCTACGGGTTTGATAATCATGGCCAGACAGCTAAAGGGAAAATTTTCTTGGAAATTTTCATTGACTACTCGGTCCACTCTGTCCTCTTTCATGTGGTCAATGTACCCCCAATGTATAATCTGTTGTTGGGACGACCGTGGATTCACAACACGAACGCGGTGCCGTCTACTCTGCATCAGTGTGTCAAGTGGTCAAAAGGTGGAATGATCACAACAGTCTTGGGCGAGGATCCGGAGAAGAGGCTTGCACAACCCATGGTTCCTAGGCCCACTTTCACTACTGATATCCCTAGCATTAGGGGCATTGATGAGGTCAGCTTTGAAGAAAATTCGGGAATACTGCAGACGGCTGAACAGCCAGCACATACAGTGGCCATGCTTTACTAACAGATCAAATCCCTTTTTGGCCTTCATAAATTGGGAGAACAGTGGATGATCTTTGAATGCAATACTGAAACAAATAACACAGAAAATGCTAAAACCGAAATCGTCTAACTCAATACCAAATACTATTCACACAATTAACTAATTTATCACTATATTAAAACTAAATACATTTACACAGCTAATTACTTAACTGGAACTAATTTAGCAAATTAAAATACTACTAAAAACGCTACAGCCAACTGAAAATAAAATCTACTATTCTAGACAAATTACAAGAAGTCGATATTCACAATGATGCATTGAATCAAAACAAAATCAGATATAATTATCTACTCGACCTAACATGCTTTTCTCAACACAATAAGACCTACTATGGCTGAAAAACGATGAAAAAAATGCAGACAATACACAACATAAAATCAAATCACACGCCTACACCCAAAAACCACTAGCACAATGTAAATCACTATTAAATAAAAAGGACAACACCTAAATGACCTCTACGTGTTGGTTTATGCACAAAACCTCTACACTAAGGCTGACAAAAAACAGAAAAACACACAAACACACGCACAGCTTGGGTTTTAACTAGAAGCAAGGGATGAGAAGATCTTACCTCAAGGGCAATCCGACGACTGTGGGGAAGGAAAGAGCGAACTTTGCTAGGGTTTCGCACCACGAAGGACCTCGTTGATGCTGGAATATCGCCATGGAACTTTACTTTGCAGTTGCAACACGTTTGAAGTCCACCGAGGGCGGAGAAGGAACCGATTCTCGATCGGGTGGCTTAGAAGATCGGATGGAGGTAGAGTCGATCCCTCTTGTTGGAGTGTCTCGCACTTACACGTAAGAGAAAGTGTCTTCAACCTCTGCTACACCTGCAAAATACAGCAAACATGGTGAATCTTCAACAGGGATGTAAAAGAAACGAAGAGATATGGAAGAAAGACAAGAAAGAATGCTTGGATCTCAAGCAAAACTTCAAGCTCTAATGAAAATAGCATGGGATGATGGGGAAGAAAGGTGGTTGGACCAAGATTCATGCCCCTAGGGCACGAAAACCTAAGCAAAAGACAGCCCAACAATGGGACGCCACTTACTATTTAAACGATATGGGTTATTTTTTGAGTTTTCTAGAAAAAGGATTAAAAACATAATAATGCTTGTGCGCCTCTTTGGATAGGGGGTTTTTAGAAAATATTTTATGAAAAACGTGAATGGCTGGGCTGGAGTGGATTTCTATGTGTTTTGGCCCAGATCCAAGACCCAGATGAGTGGTTTGGATCCTGAATCTCCAGATTTGCTCTGTGGTTTGACCTGTTGTACTGTAAATGCAATAAATTCTTCATTTTAAGTCCAATTTTGCTGGAATTTGAATCGTAGCTCCATAATATCAATATGCATCTAAGTGTGGGTTCTAAACCTATAGATGATGCATTTATGTAGTGAAAATGTGTTAAGAAAATATATAATTTATGCATCATCATTACCCTTTTCCCCTTGCACTCCATCTTTCTCTGTATTGGATCGCACTTTCTTATCCATATAGAGGTTGTCTCCTTTCAGGGGACTTTCATCCATTTCTTCATCAACAAGAGCTCTTACCAGATCATGAAGCTTTCCACTCAAAAATTGTCGATTTTCCTTATGAGCATTTGTAAACACCCCAAATTTTCCTCATCCATTTTCAAACACACCCCTCGTGTAGTGCCAACCCTGGTAAGTCAGTGTAGGAGTCCAACCCCAAATTTGTGACAGAAAATTATCATTTTACCCACTTTCATTAGGAAAATTACAATTTTGCCCCTAGGTCATCCCGGACCCCTGGTCAGTCGGAGTCAACCAAGCTCATTGGTCAGTTTAGAACAGTTAGAATATCAGTCATTTCAAGCTCATCTGATCTCATGATGAACAAACCATTTTCATTTCTAACCATTCCTGCCAAAATGAGATCATTTCTTCAGAAATGAGCTCATTTCTCACTCAAATCCAAGACAATTGTCTCTGAGTCAGTCATTCCCAGTCAGTCCTATTCCCTAGAGTCTAGCTTGAGCTCACCAGGAGTTCAAGTGCTCCAGTTTCAGTTAAAATTCACTTCCAAGTGTCTAGGAGGCCATTTCAGCTCATTTAGCTTAAATTGAGCTGAGTTCAGTCAGTTGAACTAGTGTTTGAGCTTCAGTTTTAGTTCATCTCAGTATTATCAATCTTTATCCCAGCTCAAGCCTAGCTCTGGTACGTAATTCACTTCACTCCAGTGACCATTCCATACCATTTCTCTAAAAATGATAGCTTTTTTAAAAAATTTAGTTGGAGAGCCCAGTTGAGTCAATGTCTTGTCAGTTCACTTGAGTTCTGAAACCCCTAGAACCCAGCTCAATCCGGTTCATTTCAGTTCAATCCAGCTCAAACCTCAATTTTTAGTGTCACTCCGGCTCGGTAAAGACCGAAAACCATTTCTTGAACCATTTGACAAATTTTATCAATTTTAACACTTTTTGAACTGGTACAAGTTTCAATCAGGGTTAAATATCCAAATTTCTTCATTCAAGGTTAGCATTTCGCATGGCATTTCATACCATTTCATATCATTTCTCAGCATTTCATCACATTTCATTTCAATTTTTGAGATCCAGAACTCCAGTTTTATGAATTTCAATCCAGATTGAGTTTTAAAAGTTTTCAGAAATCAATTTCAAACCCTGGGTTTCCAAAATTGACATTTCTACCCCCAGGATTCTAAATTTAGAAATATTTTGTCAAGAAAAACAATCTAAATTTCTTTCAAACTCAAATTTTCAAATTCTAAACTGGATTTGCTTCGCAACGGGGTATGAAACTTCAAATTCTGAGCTTGTTTCAAAAACTGCCAAAAATAGCTCATTTTGTCCAGAATTTTTCTAAAAAGACTATTCTACCCCTATGATCCTCAAAATGAATTTCAAATTTGGAAAGTGAGCCCACTCTGTGATGGCTTATCTACTTGTATTTTCTTTTAAAAAAAATAAACATTTTCTTTTGCTATATTTTCCTTTATTTTATTATTTTATTTATTTATTTTTATTTTTTATTTCTTTTTTTTTAGAGGTGGGACCCACCAAGGTGGTCGACCAAGCCTCCAGCCCTCATTTCTTCTTCCTTCCTCTTCTTTCTTTTCTTTCCTTTCTTCTTTCTTCTTTTCCTTCTTTCTTCCTTTCTTCCTTCTCTTTTCTTCTTTTCTTTCTTCCTTCCTTCCTTTCTCTCCTTGGTCCAGCCCACTCACGTATTACCCTTCTCTTCTCTTCTCTTCTCTTCTCTTCTCTTCTCTTCTTTCTTTCCTTTTTCTTCTTCCTCCCTTTCTTTCCTTCTTTCTTCCCCTTTCTTTCCTTCTTTTTTTTCGTCTTTTCTTTCTATGCCTTCTCTATTGTCCAGCCACCATAAGGCTTTTATCTTCTTACCAATTCCCAACGAGAGGTCCATTCACGTAAACCTCATTCCCTCTTTTTTCATTAAACCCTCTCAACTCTAAGTTTATGAGTGATTAAAACCTAAGTTCTTTGGTTGAAAGGAGAGGAATCATCTCACGCCCAGCCTAGTTGGAATCTCTCTCAGCCCACACATCTCTTGGCTCATTCTCTCTCTCCTATCTACCATCCTCTCACTTGACGCCTAAGACAAACCACCACCAAGAAGAGCATCCTCTTGCCTCCCTTTGGTTCTAGTCTTCAGCAGCACCTTCCATTGGTACCTCCATCAGCAAGACACCTCCACCATCTTCATTGTTGCAACCATCAGCTGCAACAAGGCACCTCCAACCAAGGTAGTTTCCCTCTAGTCGGCAGCCATTCCAGCCATCTCCGGAGGAGCTCTAGCCGAACCTTCATCAAGCTCCAAAGATTTTTTTTTTTAGGCCCAGCAAGATTCTATTCTCCTTGTGGTAGCAAGGTCCAACCCTCCTTGATCCCCTCAAGTATCCATATACTACAGCAAGGCTTCCCTTTCCACCGATCCAAGGTGAGTACGATCACTCCTTTATTTCATACCTTTCATTTTTATTTTTTTTAAACCCCATGATGCTCACCTTTGTTACCCCATGGATTCGAGACTTAGGCTTCAGTTTTATATAAGTGTTATAGGATCAAATCAATTATTGATTTGCAATCATGTAAATGCCTTTTTTTATCTTAAATTAAGTAAATATGATGAAACATTCGTTTTAAGGCCACATGGACTATTGGATTTATCCACCGATTGGATCGAATCTCCTATTTTTGAAAGCCATATTGAAACGAATCATTTCCCTCCTGTGGATTCCTGTTTTATTTTCATATTAATGCATCTTTTATTATTAATATACATTTAAAATTGTTTAGTCATTTCGTAAACATTTAATGTTGTTTTGTTAATATCTAATCTAGGCTTTAAGTTTATGATAAATCCAATCATTATTTTATGTATCTATTTTCGTTCACAAAATCCAAAAAAAATGCATGATAATCTTAGTCATTGGTGTTTGTTTTTCTGCCAAAAATTTGGTTCAATTTGGGTTTCGGAACCCTCTCAAATAAATCAAATCCCAAACTGAGATTTCACATTTCCAGAGATTTCAAGTTCTGTTTTAGAAGACAAGAACCTCCAGGATCTACCAGATGGATGATCCAAATTTCCCTCAAAAAAATACAGTGAGTTCCTATTAGAGTCTACTATTTTTTAGTACTTTCTTAACTTTTTCTAAGTAGCTTTGATCCATGCTAAAAATCTATTTTCTTAGACCCCTGGGAAAATCTCACTTTTTCCTTGTTAGGGTCTAGACTGACCCTAACGTACTGTGTCTTTTCAATCCATAGGCTGGATGTCAAAACTTCCAACATAGAAGTTGTTCCTAACTCTTCTATCTGTTATTTCGCAAAATTTAGGAATTTTAGATAAGCCTAAGTATTTTTCCCAGAATTGATTTCTCTGTCTGTCATATTCCAATGTCTAAGAATTTCAGAGATTTAGGTCTATGATAATCCTCTGCTGTCTCCCAAACCATAACCCAAATCTCAATACTATAAAAAGAGGAAATCTTTATATGTTTGTTAGGGACATTTTCTCAGATATTCAGCTATTTTTGCATCTGTCAATTATTTTTCCCATAGTTTTTCCCGAAACCTGTCAGTCTACCCTAAATCCTAGAGTCGTCGGATTCTGATCCAAATTGCCGGAGTCATCCAGCTCCGACCATAGGTCAAAACCAGAATTTGTAAAAGGAAAAAATCTTTGCCTAACTGTTCTCTGTCACCCCATAAAATTTGGGAAATTTTTATGGAAGTTTAGTATCCGAAATCTAATTTAGAATCAGCATTTTAGGCAAAATCTTAATTTTTAAGATTTTTAGTTATTTTACATATTAAAAATAACAAAAAAATAGATTTTCAAGCTTCATTCTATTTTTAGAGTTAGTCTAGGTATCCATGACAAATTTGGCTCAATTTCAAGTTCATTTGCTTTGTATGTTAGTCTACCTTTAAATTCAGAAGCGAAAATCAAGCGAAAATCAAGTCAAATTTGATATTTTGTGATATTTTTGGCATTTTAGGGTTTTTATCATGTAAATAAGCATGTCATGTCATATTAGGGTTAATTTTAATGTCATTTGCATTTCACAATTCCCATTTTTGCAAAATTTATTTCAAAAAACCCTGGTTTCAAGGCCATAGTCTTGTTATCAGGAGCATTTTGGTCATTTTGACCTCAATTTCGAAATTCCAATCTTTAATTCTCCAAATTTTCATGCATATCATCATATTGCATCATATTGTGTTTAATTTTATTTTATTTGATTTTCAAATTTCCAAATTTTATAAAAATTCTTTCAAAAAACCCTGATTTCAAGGTCATCAGAGGTATTTTGGTCATTTTGACCCCAATTTCTAATAATCAAGTTTTTTTTTGAATTTTATTACTTATTTCTCATGTTTATATCAAAGGGGATATGAATTTGGGTTTATATCTGAATAATATCTGATAATTTCCAATATTTTCTGATAAATTTAGAAAAAAGCCTACATTCCTGTGCTAACTTATTTTCTAGTTTTGCAGGAATATTTAGGAAGAAGACTTTTATTTTCTTTTATTTTAATTCAATGTAATATCAAATATAATAATTTGGAATAAGAGTTACTTTTCAGTTTAGAATAGGACTACATTGCATATAGTTTAATTTCTGCAATTTTCAATATCTGATGTATGATGCATATGCACATTTTCCAAACTCACTATGGTTGACACGAATGGCACGTGCACGATCTCTTAGGGAGTTCACAAATTTGGAGGGATTCGTATTTATGGACATAGTCAGAATACAAAGAAAACCAATATTTATGATCTTCGTATTAGCCATATTCAGCCTACACTCTTAGGTTAACTTCAAAAATGCACTGCATTTCTCAAAACTCAAAAGGATTTTATCAATTCCTCAATGAAATATCTTTCAAATTCATATTCATTCATTCAATTTGCATCATTTTCAAACTCATTTTCCAATTCTATTTCAGAAAAATCAATTTTCCCAATAATTTTCAAGTCTTTCTCAGGATTTGATTTTCTGAGAATTCTGAATTTTCAAACAAGATTTCAAAGTATTTTCCAAATTCAAATCAAGATTTCCCAAGGTTTCCACATTCTCAATTTCATTTTCAAATCCCAAAAATCGATTTTTCCAAAGTTCCTTGAATTATTTCAGAAGTTGGTTTCTCAGAATTCTCAAATCTTTTTCAGAAATTGATTTTCATTTCAAACCCAAATTCCAAAAATCAATTTTCTCAGAGTTCTCAGTTTTTTCTGAGAATCCATTTTCTATTTCAAAAACCATTTTCCAATGAACTTTCTGATTTTCTCAAGATTCTCAAATCCATTTTCTCAAAAAATCAATCCAAATCTCAAAATCAATTTTCCCAAAGTTCAAGTTTTCCTAAGAATTTATTTTCCAATGCAAATTTCTGATTTTCAATGAAATTCAATGATTTTCCCGAGAATGCCATTTTCAAAGCACTTTTCCAATCATTTTCCAAGTACATCTTAATTTTCCAAGGCAAACATCGTTTTTCCAAACTTGTATCTTTTCAAAATTCCATAGCACGTGCTTGATTCTCTGTGCATTCTAGGAAAATAGAGCATGATTTAGATATTTGAGTCAAGTTAAAGTGCACAATTGATCCTTGGTTCGATTACCCCTGGTAAAGGCGTCAGGAATGGTTGAACCTCATACCGGCAGGCGGATCCCATTCCACAGAATTTTCCCGCAAATTTTCAAAATAGAGGCGAGTAATTTTCAAAACCAATTTTCAAAACTTTGGTCGAGTTTGACTCGCAGAATCGTTTTCTCACTCTCGCAGAGAAAGGGGGGGAAAATTTGTGATTATAACAGGTTTGGCGACCGAGATGAGACCTGTCTTTGTCTGATCAACTGTGTGCTTTAACTTAGCTCAATTGTCAAAATCATGCTCTACAAAATGTCAGCTTTATTTTCTGATATCATGTGAACCTAGGAGCCTAGACTTAAACCCAGCTGACATGGATTACATGTAGACTAGGCACGGTTTGGTAGGACCAATTGAGGAGGATTATTCATGATCACTTAGACTAAGGTCTGAAATACAATACTCCTCAATCTAGGATTTGTGTGAAAACAATGTTTGCTTCTTCAAAATTTTCAAAATTCTATCTCTTTAGGACTTAGAGCCATCTATTTGCCTGCATGTGATCATTTTTTCAAAAACCACCTCACCTATGTCTACCTGGTCTTCACGTTGCTGGGCTCTCTTCCAAAACCATAGTTTGAGACAGAGCCCCACAACTGAGCCACTTATTTAGGCTAACGCCCCCCTGCCACGTACCAAGGGCCATAGTCCAATGTATATCGGCAAGTGCTCAAGGATGTTGGGAAAACACAAGCCTAAAACCGGACATGAATTTTATGCCACGTACTTTGGGTTTTGAGTTGAGTATATCGGCATAGCATGATTGGAAACAGCTAATCTAAGCTTAGAGTTAGGATTAGGGTCCTACAACCATTTTCAAAATTGATGCATTTAGAGTCAGCTTCTTAGAGAATGCTGAATATGCATAATTGTTTATGCAGGATGTGATTGAATGCATTCTTCTTTTATTTCTCATTTCCCTTTTATTTGCCTCTTACATCATTTTCCAAATTTCATCTATTTTTCCAACAATTTTATCAAAACCCTGGACGATTTTCAAAAACCTTATATTTTTTCATAAAAGGTCCAAGCGATTTTTCTTTTCCTACCTTTCCTCTGGATCTCGAATTTTCAACCTTATTTTGATCATGCCTACAATTTTTCAAATGTTTCAATCTTGTCAAACTTTTTTTCTTCATATATGTCTTCCAAATTCTATTCAAAATTTTTGTCTCTTTCCAAGTCCTTAGACATCTCCTTCATTATCTCTATTTCTCCCAAAAACCCTTCAGTCTAAACCATTCCTTTATTCTGCAGAAAGCATTAGCATTTCACCACGGTTCAAACAAAGTCGAGAAAGAGAACAACACCAAGCAGTGTCGAAGAGATGAGTTCTCCGAGGCCAGTCAAGAAGTAGGACCAGATAAGTGAAGATGACATTGATCTAGTCATGTATAGGATGTTTCAAAAGATGATGACAAAGATGCTATTGGAGCTACCCGAGTCAAACATCAGAAAGGAGCCAGTCGAGAGGATGACACCAGTCACGTTCTCTGTGAACATCGAGGGCAACAACCATGGCAAAAGCAAAAGGGGTGGCAGAAAAAATCATACTGGCAGATCAGGAAACCCAAATCCAGGCAGAGAGGACCATGCATGTCAAAAGGATAAAATGGACAAGCAGAATGCCCGACCTCTCCAGTCCAGTCCCCAGCATAAAAGGAAAGAGCAAGAAAAACCTAAACACAAAGACTGGAGCACTGATCGAAAGTTCACCTCTCTGGATCATAAGCTCGAGGCTGTTTTAGAAAATTTGCTCGCAAAAGGCATGGTTCATTTACCAAAAGTCATCGATCCCCCGACAATCATGGGTAGATTCAAAGAACAATTTTGCAAGTTTCATTGTGCAATGGGACACGATATAGAAAATTGTTTCGTCCTCAAGAATATCGTCTAGGATCACGTTGATAAGAATATTCTGGGGGGACACAAAACAGCAGACCATGTCCTGGCCAAACCCCTTCAATCTTGCTCTCAGCAGAAAACAAGCATTCAAAAGAAGCCAAAGCATGAAGGTTGGGAGTGTGACCACAAGCTCACTCCTCTAGATCAGCCCCTCGAAAAGGTCCTGGAATACATGTTGAGCAAATGAATGGTTAAGCTTCCAAGAATTGCTAATCCTCCGGTCACCCTAGGAAAATGGAAAGATCGCTTTTGCAAATTCCACCAAGCTACGGGGCATGATACTGAGCGATGCTTTGTCTTCAAAGATATCGTTCAAGACTGTGTTGACAAGAATCTCCCCGTTAAAGAGGAGGACCAATCGGTCGTTCTGACCGAGCCTTTCTCTGATCATTCATGAAGATGACAAATGCCAATGCTTTCTCATTTCTATCATTTCTGTTTTGCTTCTTTGAATAAATGTAGTCCCCAGTTGCTTTCTTTAAATTTGTCATCCTTCCTCTAAGACATCAATAAAATCATCAGTTTTCCTTATATTTGGATGTCATTTTCTTCATAATGTTATTTTTTGAACTCTCGTGCAATATGCCCTTTGTGATGAATGTTTTCCCCTGAAAAAATCTTTTTGCCTTCCTTCTCAACTAATCTCTCAAGTTCACAATGAAGCTCATTACCAATTATGCATTACTTTGTTATATTCCTTCAAAGATGTCTTTTACTTTGTGGTTAACGACCTCGCCTAGGTAACAAGGCATATCCCGGTTGTTTAGTTCCTCTTATGAAATAACAACGCAATTGTCGCGATCCCAGCAATAATCCAATCCCTGATAAAGGGATATTCTTCAAATTGTCAACCTAATTTCAGATCTTCATCCATTATTTTCCTTTTATCCCCCAAGTCATTGCCTTCAAGAATTTTTCCTCATTCTAATCATCCCATTTGTCTTACAGAGAGTTTCGGCATCGTGAAATGGTTCAGACCAGATCCAGAAAGAAAACAACGTCGCTTCAGCACCCTAACAGTAGCAGTGAGCAAGAGATGGATTCACCGTGATCTGCTAGGAACCAGAGTCAACAAACCAATGATGATGTTGATCCTCAGATATACGCTTTGTTTCAGAAAATGATGAAGAAAATGTTGAATGAGCAAGCAGGGGCCAGTTCAAAAAAGATTCCTACCAAGAAAAAGATCAAGGGCCAAACATTGAAGAAACAACTGAAGATATCCAAGAAGCGTATCCAACATGAAGACACATCTAATAAAGCAGAGTCAGTGGATGACACCGATGAAGAGTGTGAGGCTCAGCAAGCTTTTCGAAAGATGACTCAGGAGCAGAGGTCAGCCAATAAGTCCAAGGATCAGTCTGTTAATGACCTTGACCAGTCACAACTTAGAGACGTGGTCAAAATGGTTAAGGATATGCAAGCCTGCGACAAGGGCAAAAGAATTTTCACAAGCGAAGATTTCTATGATGGTTTAGATGGGGATGACAGCCTGGAGGATCTCCCCCGAAAATTTGTCAAATTTGATGGGACTGGCGATCCCAAGGCTCACCTGGCTATGTTCTTTGTGGAGTGCAATCGATTCAAGATAGACAATCGTGCTTTATTCAGATGTTTTCCTCACAGTTTGAAGAGCACTACCGCCAAGTGGTACTCAGAACACGTCAATCCCATCGAGTTGAAGGAATTCGATAAAGTGGTCAATCTGTTCATTGAACGATTCTTTTTCAATATCGAAGTGCTGCGAACGCTAAACCATATCTATAATACAAAGCAAAGAGATAATGAGAAAGCTAGAAGTTTCATCCTTCAGATGGAGGGGCACTTGCAATAAAATGAGAAATCCCATCTTAGAGGAGCATGCAGTCCAAATTATTCTAAACAATTTCTCACAACCTTTGAGAGGTCTTATCTCTACCTCGCCTTCCAAATGTTTCATTGAGCTTACTGAACGGGTCGAGTGGCTCAAGATGGGAATAGAGAATGAGGTCTATGATGGCATCACTCTCGTTAAGAATAATCAAGATTCAAAGAAGAAGGAAAATTTCAATCGCAACGACTATAAAAATAGCAAGAGCAATGATACAGGTCAGAAAGAAAAGTCTTCAAAGAAGAATGAAAAATTGAGTCAGCAAAAAGAAGAGATAAAGCGGGATGGTTGGGGTGACGATCGTCAGTTTACTCTTCTTGAGCAGCCTTTCGATGAAATCCTCGAATATATGTTGACCAAAGAAATGGTAAAGCTCTCAAGAGCCATAGATCTTCCCACGATCATAGGAAGATTCATGGACCAGTTCTGCAAATTCCATAGGGCAGTAGGACACGATACTAACCATTGTTTAGTCTTCAAGAACATCGTTTAGGATTGCATTGATAAGAATCTTCTCATTGAAGATGAAAAGAAGGACTAGTCATTTTTTCTCAATTACTCAAAAGCCGACAAATGCCAGCATTTTCCCATTTCTCATCTTGCTTTATCATTTTAAAGGGGTGATGTAATCTTGATTGTCTTTCCTTAATTTGTCATCTTTCCTTCAATGCATCAATAAAATTATCAATTTTCCTCATAAACTTGATGTCACATTTTATTCTCCTTCTCCGCAAAATGTTCTTTCATGAGGAATGACCCTCTTCAGAGTTTCTCGTGAATCAATCAAAAGTCAGTTGCTTTGTTATCTTCGGAGAGCATTCTTCGAACGTCAATTATCTTTCTTTTATCTAAATTTCCTTACCCTATTATACTAGGGCATTATTTTGAAAATTGTCTTCAAAACATCCTGTATGCAGGCAGGATCAAACAAATCTCTCATTTTGCACACATGTGCATTCATTTACATCATTTTGCATACATTCGCATTTATTTGCATTTGCATGCATTCATTCGCATTCATTTGCATTTGCATGCATTCATTCGCATTCATTTGCATCCATATGCATCAAATTCATTTTTCCTTCAAGTTAAGGGATAAACCTGAACTGCCCATTCAGGATAAGAGATAAATCCTGATGACCCCGACAGTTGTCCAAGTCAGCACGAGGGTGAAGACTGAAAATCTTCCATCAGAATCAATTGGTAATTTTTCAAAAACCCAGTGTTCGTGCTGGTAATTTTTTAAAATTCAGTGTTCGTGCTGGTAATTTTTCAAAACCCAGTGTTCGTATTGGTAATTTTCTAAAACCCAGTGTTTGTACTGATAATTTTTCAAAACACAGTGCTTATACCAGTTCATTTTCAAAATTCGGTGTTCACACTGGTACACTTTAAAATTCAGTGTCCACATTGGTCTAGTTTTCCTTCAGAATTCGAGTTCCGAATCGAATTTCCTTTCCTTCCAATTGATCTAGTTTCCCATCGGGATTTGAGTTCCGACTCGAATTTTCTTTCCTTCTAATTGATCAAGTTTTCCTTCGGGATTCGAGTTCCAACTTGAATTTCCTTTCCTTCTAATTGATCTAGTTTTTCTTCGGGATTCGAGTTCTGACTCTAATTTTCTTTCCTTCTAATTGATCTAGTTTTCTTTCAGGATTCGAGTTCCGACTCAAATGTCTTTTCCTTCCAAATTGATCTACTTTTCTTTCAGGGTTTGAGTTCCGACTTGAATTTCTTTTCCTTAAAACCAAATTGGTCTAAGTTTTTCCTTTAGGATTCGACTTCTGACTCAAATTTCCTTTCCTTCTAAACTTTCCAGTTTTTCCTTTAGGATTCGGGTTTCGATTCAAATTTATTTTCTTTTAAATCCAAATTGGATAAATTTTTCCTTTAGGGTTCGAGTTCTGACTCGAATTTCCTTTCCTTCTAAAATTTTCCAGTTTCTCCTTTAGGATTCGAGTTTCGACTCGAGTTTCCTTTCCTTTAAATCCAAATTGGATAAATTTTTCCTTTAGTGTTCGAGTTCCGACTCGAATTTTATTTCCTTCTAAAATTTTCCAGTTTTTCTTTTAGGATTCAAGTTCCGACTCGAATTTCCTTTCCTTTAAATCCGAATGGGCCTAGTTTTCCTTCAAAGATTTGAGTTTCGACTCAAATTTTCTTTCCTTCAAAACCAAACTTTCTAGTTTTCTTTTGAAGACTAGAGTTTTGACTCGAATTTTCCAGTTTTCCTTACAAGATTTGAGTTTTGACTCGATCGTTCTTTCAAAACCAACTTCTGAGTTGGACTTACCTTCAAAATTCAGCATTGTGCTAGGACTTACCTTCAGAATTCCAATTTCGTATTGGATTTAACTTTAGAGTTCAGGTTCGTGTTAGACCTTCATCCAGAATCCCTTGATGTGTCAACTCGGATATCAAGCAATTTCTTTCACCAAAGATTCCAAAAATATTTTGCCAATTTGTCATTAAATATTTGTTGATTTTAAAACCTTTATTGCATAAAAGAATTACCTCAAAATTACCTTCAGTATTACTTTCAAAAGGACAAAGCTTTTGCGAAGAAGGATTCAAAATTCAAAATCTTCCTATTGGCCAACCAAAAGGATGAAGAATAAATCCTCGATATGGCCAGCAAAGAAAATTCAATGTTGTTACAAAGCCATAAGTGATCAGTATTGATCGCAATCAATGGCACATTTTTAAAGATCATTCTTGGAAAATAAGGCAGTCGAAATATCCTGGGTGATACAGAAAGATCTCTCAATTAAGCTGCAATTAGATATTTGTAAAAGGGATCTCTCAATTGTCATCAAGATGAAGACGAATTATGCGAGTTAGACCCCTAGGGCCAAAGAAAATTTGGATCATCTCCAAGATGAAAGAGTTTGTGACGGATCCTTCCAGGGAAAGTTCAGATCACTGTTAAGATGAAGGCGACTGTGATGAACCTCCTGACAAACCCTAAAAGATATTTAATTTCTGCTATCATCAAGAGATTTCGAACCAATGAGCCAATACCGTCAAGATAATCCCTGAGGCAAAGAAGGATCGGAACATCTCTGAGTTGAAGAAGTTTATGACGTACCCTTCCAAAAAAAAAGAGAGAAAAGTCAGAACATCTCCAAAATGAAGGATGATGTAATCCCTAAAAAACCAAGAGAGCTTCAATTCTGCCAAAAAAAAAGAGTGCAGAAAGATCATCATGAGAAAAGAATCCCAGGATATCAGACTGCCCAATCTGCCAAGAATCCTCTTTAAATTTAGTGAAATTCTATTATCAATATTCTTTTAACAATTGCTTTCACAATATCAAGAATACCCTCTTTCATGTTCATATCAAGGAAATTGATAGCTTCCTTGAAAGAAAGTCAATTGCAAGCAATTTGAATTCGAATCTTGATTCTACAGAGTTAAGCCTAATCGGATGTAATACTTCAGGTAGAAAAGAGGGAATATTTTCGCACCAATGTGCATCAGTTTCAAGTATTTTAAATCAACAAACAATTTTTAACATTTTGGCAATATTTTCTTACTATCTCGACATGAAGTGAAGAGCTCGATGTCTATCTTGACACATCCTGGTATCACCTTTTACCTCCTTGAGAGAGTAACCTTTATTGTCTTTCGCATTGTTGAAAGATTAGTCTTCTCTCTGAAAGGATAGCCTTTGTCATCTTTCGCATTGTCGAAAGAATTCATCTTTTGCCTTGTCAAAAGAATCGCCTTGCTCCTTTGAATCGCCTTGTCATCTTTCGTGTTGTTGAAAGAATCACCTTGTTTCTTTGGATCACCTTTGTCATCTTTTGCATTGCCGAAAGAATTCATCTTTTGCATTGTCAAAAGAATTGCCTTGTTCCTTTGGATCGCCTTTGTCATCTTTTGCGTTGTCGAAAGAATTCATCTTTTGCGTTGTCAAAAGAATCGCCTTGCTCCATTGGATCGCCTTGTCATCTTTCTCGTTGTCGAAAGAATCGCCTTGTTCCTTTAGATCGCCTTGTCATCTTTCGTGTTGTCGAAAGAATCGCCTTGTTCCTTTGGATCGCCTTGTCATCTTTCACGTAGTCGAAAGAATCGCCTTGTTCCTTTGGATCGCCTTGTCATCTTTCGCGTTGTCGAAAGAAATGCCTTGTTCCTTTGGATTGCCTTTGTCATCTTTCGCGTTGTCGAAAGAAAGAATTCATCTTTTGCATTGTCAAAAGAATCACCTTGCTCCTTTGGATCACTTTGTCATCTTTCGTGTTGTTGAAAGAATTGCCTTGTTTCTTTGGATCGCCTTTGTCATTTTTCGCATTGTCGAAAGAATTCATCTTTTGCATTGTCAAAAGAATCGTCTTGCTCCTTTGGATCACCTTTGTCATTTTTCGCGTTGTCAAAAGAATTCATCTTTTGCGTTGTCAAAAGAATCGCCTTGCTCCTTTGGATCACCTTGTCATCTTTCGCGTTGTCGAAAGAATTCATCTTTTGCGTTGTCGAAAGAATCTCCCTGCTCCTTTGGATCGCCTTTGTCATCTTTCGCGTTGTCGAAATAATTCATCTTTCACGTTGTCGAAAGAATCGCCATGCTCCATTGGATAGCCTTTGTCATCTTTCGCGTTGTCGAAAGAATCGCCCTGCTCCTTTGGATTGTCTTTCACGTTGTTGAAAGAGTAGCCTTATTCTTCTTCAAAAAAATTGTCTTATTCGCCATCCAACTTACCATTTTCTATCTTCCCAGTCAGGTTAAGGGTTAAACCTGAGCCTCATTTTGATAAGGTATTTCATCTCCCGGCTAGGTTAAGGGTTAAACCTGAGCCTCATTTCTACACGAGGTATTTCCCATCCCATCCAGGTTAAGGGCAAAACCTAAGCTTCACTTCTTTGAAATAAATTTTTAATTCATATCTACCATTTTCATCAGGGCTAATTTTTTCACACCAGTCAGATCCTTCTAACTGGGGCATTTTTATAGCCCAAATTTGGTGTATTTTTCGTTGCCACTAAGCTCGGCCCTAAACCGGCTTAATAGCAAAGAGGGGCATCTATAAACACCCCAAATTTTCCTCATCCAGATTCAAACACACCCCTCATGCAGTGCCAACCCTGGTAGGTCAGTGTAGGAGTCCAATCCCAAATTTGTGTTAGAAAATTATCATTTTACCCACTTTCATTAGGAAAATTATCATTTTACCCCTAGGTCATCCTGGACCCCTGGTCAGTCAGAGTCAACCAAGCTCATTGGTTAGTTCAGAACAGTTAGAATATCAGTTATTTCAAGCTCATCTGAGCTCATGATGAACAAACAATTTTCATTTCTAACCATTCCTGCCAAAATAGGATCATTTCTTCAGAAATGAGCTCATTTCTCACTCAAATCCAAGCCAATTGTCTCCAAGTCAGTCATTCCTAGTTAGTCCTATTTCCCAGAGTCTAGCTTGAGCTCACCAAGAGTTCAAGTGCTCCAGTTTCAGTTCAAATCCACTTTCAAGTGTCTAGGAGCCCATTTTAGCCCATTTCAGCTCATTTAGCTGAAATTGAGCTGAGTTCAGTTAGTTGAGCTAGTGTTCGAGCTTCAATTTTAGTTCATCTCAGTATTATCGATCTTTATCCCAGCTCAAACCCAACTCTGGTTCGTAATTCACTTCACTCTAGTGACCATTCCGTACCATTTCTCTAAAAATGGCAGTTTTTTTTTTAAATTTAGTCGGAGAGTCCAGTTGAGTCAGTGTCTTGTCAGTTCACTTGAGTTTTGAAACCCTAGAACCCAGCTCAACCCAGTTTATTTAATTTCAATCCAGCTTAAACCCAAATTTTTCGTGTCACTCGGGCTCGGTAAATACCGAAAACCATTTCTTGAACCATTTGGCAAATTTTATCAATTTTAACACTTTTTGAACTGGTACAAGTGTCAATCGGGGTTTAATATCCAAATTTCTTCATTCAGGGTTAGCATTTTGCATGCCATTTCATACCATTTCTCGTCATTTCATCACATTTCATTTCACAACATTTCATAACATTTCATAACATTTCATCACATTTCATTTCAATTTTCGAGATCCAGAACTTTAGTTTTATAAATTCCAATCCAGATTGAGTTTTAAAAGTTTTCAGAAATCAATTTCAAACCCTGGGTTTCCAAAATTGACATTTCTACCCCCAAGATTCTAAATTTGGAAATATTATCTCGAGAAAAACTATCCGAATTTCTTTCAAACTCAAAATTTCAAATTCTAAACTAGATTTGCTTCGCAACGAGGTATGAAACTTCAAATTCTGAGCTCGTTTCAAAAACTGCCAAAAATAGCTCGTTTTGTCCAAAAATTTTCTAAAAAGACTATTCTACCCCTATGATTCTCAAAATGAATTTCAAATTTGGAAAGTGAGGCCACTCTGAGATGGCTTATCTACTTGTATTTTCTTTAAAAAAAATAAACATTTTCTTTTGCTATATTTTCATTTATTTAATCATTTTTTTATTTAATTTATTTTTTATTTCTTTTTTTTTTAGAGGTGGGACCCATCAAGGTGGTCGACCAAGCCTCCAGCCCTCATTTCTTCTTCCTTCCTCTTCTTTCTTCCTCTCCTTTCCTTCTTCTTTCTTTTCTTTCCTTTCTTATTTCTTCTTTTCCTTCTTTCTTCCTTTTCTTCCTTTCTTTCTTTCCTTTCTTCCTTCTCTTTTCTTCTTTTCTTTCTTCCTTCCTTCCTTTCTCTCCTTGGTCCAGCCCACTCACGTATTACCCTTCTCTTCTTTTCTTTCTTCCTTCCCTCTTTCTCTTTTTTCTTTCCTTTTTCTTCTTCCTCCGTTTCTTTCCTTCTTTCTTCCCCTTTCTTCCCTTATTTCTTTCCCTCCTTTCCTTCTTTCCCTTCTCTATTGTCCAGCCACCATAAGGCTCTTACCCTCTTACCAATTCCCAATGAGAGGCCCATTCACGTAAACCTCATTCCCACTTTTTTCATTAACCCATCTCAACCCTAAGTTTATGGGTGATTAAAACATAAGTTCTTTGGTTGAAAGGAGAGGAATCATCTCATGCCCAGCCTGGTTGGAGTCTCTCCCAACCCACACACCTCTTGGCTCATTCTCTCTCTCCTATCTACCTTCCTTTCACTTGACGCCTAAGACAAACCACCACCAAGAGGAGCATCCTCTTGCCTCCCTTTGGTTTCAGCTTTCAACAGCACCTTCGATTGGCACCTCCATCAGCAAGGCACCTCCAACCAAGGTAGTTTCCCTCTAGTCGGTAGCCATTCCAGGCATCTCCGGAGGAGCTCTAGCCGAACCTTCATCAAGCTCTAAAGATTTTTTTTTCGGGCCCAGTAAGATCCTATTCTCCTTGTGGTAGCAAGGTCCAACCCTCCTTGATCCCCTCAAGTATCCATATACTACAGCAAGGCTTCCCTTTCCACTGATCCAAGGTGAGTTCGATCACTCCTTTATTTCATACCTTTCATTTTTATTTTTTTTAAACCCCATGATGCTCACCTTTGTAGCCCCATGGATTTGAGACTTAGGCTTCAGTTTTATATAAGTGTTATAGGATCAAATCAATATTTGATTTGCAATCATGTAAATGCCTTTTTTTTTTTTAATCTTAAACTAAGTAAATATGATGAAACATTCGTTTTAAGGCCACATGGACTATAGGATTCATCCACCGGTTGGATCGAATCTCCTATTTTTGAAGGCCATATTGAAACAAATCATTCCCCTCTTGTGGATTCCTGTTTTATTTTCATATTAATGTATCTTTTATTATTAATATACATTTAAAATAGTTTAGTTATTTCGAAAACATTTAATGTGGTTTGTTTAATATCTAATCTAGGTTTTACGTTTATGATAAATCCAATCGTTATTTTATGTATCTATTTTTCTTCACAAAATCCCAAAAAAAATGCATGATAATCTTAGTCACTGGTGATTGTTTTTCTGTCAAAAATTTGGTTCAATTTGCGTTTCGAAACCCTCTCAAATAAATCAAATCCCAAACTGGGATTTCACATTTTTAGAGATTTCAAGTTCTGTTTTAGCAGACAAGAACCTCCGGGATCTCCTAAATGGACGATCCAAATTTCCCTCAAAAAAATATAGTTAGTCTCTATTAGAGTCTACTATTTTTCAGTACTTTCCTAGCTTTTTCTAAGTAGTTTTGGTCCCTGCTAAAAATCAATTTTCTCATACCTTTGTGAAAATCTCACTTTTTCCTTGTCAGGGTCTAGACCGACCCTAACCTACTATGTTTGTTCAACCCATACGCTGGATGCCAAAACTTTCAACATAAAAGTTGTTTCTAACTCTTCCCTTTGTCGTTTTGCAAAATTTGGAGATTTTTAGAACAGCCTAAGTACTTTTCTCAGAATTGATTTCCCTGTCTGTTAGATTCCAATGTTTGAGAATTTCAGAGATCCAGGTCTCTGATAATCCTCTGCTCTCTCCCAAACCATAACCCAAATCTCAATACTGTAAAAATAGGAAATCTTCCTTTGTTTGTCAGGGATATTTTCCCAGAATTTCATCTATTTTTTCATCTGTCTGCTATTTTTCTCATGGTTTTTTCCAAAACCTGTCAGTCTACCCTAAATCCTAGAGTCGGCGGATTCTGATCCAACTTGCTGGAGCCATCCAGCTCCGAACATAGGTCAAACCCAGAATCTGTAAAAGGCAAAAATCTTTTCCTAACTGTCCTCTATCACCCTATAAATTTTGGAAAATTTTTATGGAAGTTTACTATCCGTAATCCAATTTAGAATCAGCATTTTAGGCAAAATCTTAATTTTTAAGATTTTTAGTTAATTTCCACATTATAAAAATAAAAAAAATAGATTTTCGAGCTTCATTCTATTATTAGGATTAATCTAGGTGTCCATGCCAAATTTGGCTCAATTCCAAGTTCATTTGCTTTGTATGTTAGCTTATCTTTAAATTCAGAAGCGAAAATCAGGCGAAAATCAAGTCAAATTTGATATTTTGTAAAATTTTTGCCATTTTAGGGTTTTTATCATGTAAATAAGCATGGCATGTCATATTGGGGTTAATTTTAATGTCATTTTCATTTTACAATTCCCATTTTTGCAAAATTTATTTCAAAAAACCCTGGTTTCAAGGCCATAGTCTTGTTATCAGAAATATTTGGTCATTTTGACCTCAATTTCGAAATTTTAATCTTTATTTCTCTAAATTTTCATGCATATTATCATATTGCATCATATTGTGTTTAATTTAATTTCATTTGATTTCAAATTTCCAAATTTTATAAAAATTCTTTCAAAAACCCTGATTTCAAGGTCATCAGAGGTATTTTGGTCATTTTGACCCCAATTTCAAATTTCCAAGTTTATTTTTGAATATTATTACTTATTTCTCATGCTTATATCAAAGGGGATATGAATTTGGGTTTATATATGAATAATATCTAATAATTTGCAATATTTTCGGATAAATTCAGAAAAAAACCTACATTTTTGTGCTAACTTGTTTTCTAGTTTTGCAGGAATATCTATGAAGAAGACTTTTATTTTCTTTTATTTTAATTCAATGTAATATCAAATATAATAATTTGGAATAAGAGTTACTTTTCAGTTTAAAATAGGACTGCATTGCATATAGTTTAATTTTTGCAATTTCCAATATCTGATGTATGATGCATATGCACATTTTCCAAAATCACTATGGTTGACACGTGCATGACCTCTTAGGGAGTTCACAAATTTGGTGAGATTCGTATTTATGGCCATAGTCAGAATACGAAGAAAACCAAGATTTGTGATCTTCGTATTAGTCGCATTCAGCCTACACTCTTAGGTTAACTTCAAAAATGCACTGCATTTCTCTAAACTCAAAAGGATTTTCTCAATTCCTCAATGAAATATCTTTCAAATTCATATTCATTCATTCAATTTGCATCATTTTTAAACTCATTTTCCAATTCTATTTCAGAAAAATCAATTTTCCCAAGAATGTTCAAGTCTTTCTCAGGATTTGATTTTCTCAGAATTCTGAATTTTCAAACAAGATTTCAAAGTATTTTCCAAATTCAAATCAAGATTTCCCAAGGTTTTTACATTCTCAATTTCATTTTCAAATCCCAAAAATCGATTTTTCCAAAGTTCCTTGAATTATTTCAGAAGTTGGTTTCTCAGAATTCTTAAATCTTTTTCAGAAATTGATTTTCATTTCAAACCCAAATTCCAAAAATCGATTTTCTCAGAGTTCCCAGTTTTTTCTGAGAATCCATTTTCCATTTCAAAAACCATTTTCCAATGAACTTCCTGATTTTCTCAAGATTCTCAAATCCATTTTCTCAAAAAATCAATCCAAATCTCAAAATCGATTTTCCCAAAGTTCAAGTTTTCCTAAGAATTTATTTTCCAATGCAAATTTCTGATTTCCAATGAAATTCAATGATTTTCCCAGGAATTCCATTTTCAAAGAACTTTTCCAATCATTTTCCAAGTACATCTCAATTTTCCAAGGCAAACATCATATTTCCCAAACTTGCATCTTTTCAAAATTTCATAGCACATGCCTGATTCTCTGTGCATTCTAGGAAAATAGAGAATGATTTAGATATTTAAGTCAAGTTAAAATGCACAATTGATCCTTGGTTTGATTACCCCTGGTAAAGGCGCCAGGAATGGTTGAACCTCGTACCGGCAGGCGGATCCCATTCCACGGAATTTTCCTGTAATTTTTCAAAATGAAAGCGAGTAATTTTCAAAACCAATTTTCAAAACTTTGGTCGAGTTTGACTCGCAGAATCATTTTCTCACTCTCGCAGAGGGAGGGGAAAAAATTTTGCGATAATAACAGCATCCTCAGTCACCTGATGCAAGATGGCAATGGGTCGCTGCCTATGCCTCTGTTTGTTCATCTCATAAGATAAAGTTCCAATAGTTTCTCCAGTATAAATTGTTTGGAGGACCATCGGTTCTTCTTGAGAGCAAGTTTGGCAAGACACTTGTAGATATTTCAATTCGTAGCCTATTGGAGAAAAATGGGTTGAATGTGGACAGTTTATTCAAGGGTGATATAAACTCAGTTTTGGATGGTGAGGACCAATTCAACTTGCAGGTCTCTCCCAAGCCTCCATTTTGTCTTTGAGTCACTTTCATGCCCAAGCTAGGAACCAGAAGGTGATGCTTACTTGAAGTATGACTAAATCCAGAAATGATATTTCCTATGGAGAGCATATCTGAGTGTCCGATAAATGCATTACTATTCATTGGCTTCAAAAGGGATTTACAGAGTTTATAATTCTGAAAATGTGTTCCTTTTCAAGTTCTTACCAACAGCAGTAGTTGAAGTCACTGCTAACTGCACTTTATATTGCTGCTCAGGCGCAAAAAAAAACTACCTGAGGTATACTTGATCCTATTAATTGGCTTGAAGGACCGACACTGGTTAATCATGAAAGTGGCAATAAGAATGTTCCCAGTAACTTTGAACCTGAACATGGAGAAGCGCCACATCCAGCACCTATTTATAACCCTAAAATTCCTCCTAGAGGTGAGGTTATAACCTGTGTTATATTATTGAAGATGGTTCATAAATGCAAGAGAGGTGAAAGGACTAATTGGGAAGAATCATGTGAAGGGATTAATGTGGGTTTTGAGTGTTTTTGAAGGTGTGTATCACAGAAAATGATGGTGGTCAGAATTTCATGCTGGAAGTCAGGGAGCACAAAAGGGAGATGTGAGGGAAGTTATCATGCAGGATGCAAATGCTGAGTGTGAAGGGTAGAAGTGTTGGTGGTGAAGACCCAGTATGGAACATAGAAGAATGCAACACAGATTTATAATGAAATGCAGCAAATTAAGTGCAGTTAAGCTTGTCAAGTGCTAATGACACTAAATGCACAACTACAAGCTACAATATCTGAGAATGCAAAAATATACTAAATGAAGCTAAATGCACAAACACGTGAATGCGAACGGGATGCTAACAACAAAATGCATATTATATGCAAATGCCACACATAAATGATAATTGAAAATGAAAATGTAGAAATGCAAAGAAAGATTAATGAAAAGCACCACAAATAAGAAGAATAACAGAGAAATGCTAAAACTGTTACTGAAATCCAAGGTTTCAGACAATGTAAAAGGATGCAAATGATAAGACCAAAGAATTCAGCACAATGCAGCTCATGCAGAGCAGAGACTATGCAAATGTTGGGAAAGACTAATGCTATGTGGGCAAACGAATGATGCACATCTAAGGTGCTAATGCTCAATGACGCGATGCTAATGCAGAAGGTAACTAATGAATTGATGAAGATGCAGATGGACAGAACAGTGAACAACGTATTGATGTTGTGATGCTAATCAACAAAGGGTTATGCAAATGATGTTAAAATTCAAATTGTTGTAAAAATCAGAAGAATACAATGCATATCAAACAATGAGCTTGTTGAACGAAATTCACAGATGTATAAGGGAATGCAATTTGTTACTGTAGATATTAACAGATGCGCAATACCAGAAATGGATAATGCAGGATATGCAATCGAGACTGAATTTAAATCAGACTCTACTTTGGAGACAGCGTAGATACACAGAAGATGGACCAAATCCAACGCTGATAAAAAAATAAAAAAAAATGATGCAAAACAGGGTAAAGAATTGAAAGGGATTGAAGCAATGCAGCATGCGATAGATGAAATGTTAGAAGGATGATGCAATTGATAATGCTGAACAGGGAGATGAAACACATATATTCAGATGAATGTGTTGCTTAATATCGTTCTGATGCAAATGGTACACTGAAATTACATACAAGATCTAGATCTAGGATGATGAAATGTTGAATCCACATGCGATATACGGGTTTAAAAGGCAATGAATAATAAGAGGAATAAAAGCATATGAAATAGAATGAAAATCAATGAAACGAAAATACAAATGTGAATCGAACCAGAAATATTGATCGGAGATCATATACAAAATTAAATTCAAGTGTGCTGAAATGAAAACCAGAGAAAAGATATGTTGTAAAGAAAACGTAGATGCAGAAACAAATTGCAATTTATGCAAAAACATACAAAAAGAAATCAAGGAGATTCAGAAATAAGTTGTAAAGAAGAGAAAACAAATGTCGGAATATAGATATTCAGTTAATATTGCACAACATATGTAGATCGGTATTTGCTATATGCAAACCGATACTACAGCGGGTGAAAAAAAAACAGAAATAAAAGGGAGAAGATAAAAACAGTAGCCTTGCTACTGTGATTCAACTTAGGAGGGAGTAATGCCTCCTGTATATTGTTGTAGTGTGACTTCTTCCCCACTTGAGAGGAGAAAAACAGAGAGAATGAGGAAGAGAGGGGAAGAAAAAGAGAGGGATCGATAGGGGGAAGAAGGATGTGCGTAGAAGAGGGAGGGGCGAAGACCGGATGCGAAGGATGGATGGAGGGATCGACTCCCCTACGGTGGCTTTTTATAACAGAAGAATGTTACACAAATTTTCAAAAGGGGCCCCTCCTATTTCAAAATTTTCAGATTGGTGGTTACTTTTACATGGTTTTTTAGGAAAAGGGAGTTTGGGCCAATTTCTGAAAAAAAAAATTTCCTTTTTATATTTTATGTTTTATAATTTTGAGGAAAAAGACCAAAAGTATGAGGGAAATATGCGGGTTTTAAAAGATGAGATCCAAACGAGGTTTTGAAAGACTTTTATAAAGTATTTGTTTTGAAGTTTAAGGATTTTCTGAAATGAGGGTTTCGAGAAAAAATACATGGTTAATTTCAGAAATTGGGTTTAAAAATGGATCTGGATCCAAGATTTTGAGTAAATACTCGAGTTTGGATCTCGAATTGAGAAGCAGAGAACAGTGGATCCAAATGAACACTGGATGAACTATCTGAGCCATTCAGAAAATTATTTTTGTATTTTTAGATTTTGAATTGAAAATTAGATAATAGGGCTCATAATTGGATTTGGATATCAGACCTGGATCCAAATTTGGGTCAGATGTGAGAATTGAATTTGGATTTTGGATCTTCAACCAGTGAATCCGAAAAGTGAATGAAAGTTGTTCAGAATTTGACCCAATTTATTCAGAAGTTGGGGGCTAGAGGCAAAAGCAGAATTTTTGAAATTTTAAAAAATTTGGGGTGTTCACATCTCCTCCTATATAACAACCAACATAGGGGAAGGCAAAGCCATCGAGCATTGCAATCGGGCACCATCGAGTTTTTGGCAAGGAAGTCTTTCCTGGTGGAGATTGGTGAGTAGCTCTCCTCCTGTTTCCCCTCTTCCCTCTTCTTTCTTCTTCTCTTTCCCCTTTCTCTCTTCTTGCCCTTCTCTTTTCTCTTCTCGATCGACTGAAGGAGATCGGTTCAGCCCCTCAGCATACAGAGGAAACACCTCCTCCTCTCAACCAATCCACGGTGAGTAGCTTCTTTCTTTCCCCTTCTCTCTACTTCTTGTCTCTCTTCTCCTCTGATTCTCATTCTCTTCTCCTTTCTGCTTTCACGATTTTTCCTTCCTTTGATTTCATTTTTTTTTTTGTTGTTTGAGTTGAGATCTTGTCTCTGCATTAGTTCTTCTTTATTTTACATTTACACATCTCACATTTGCACCGTAATTTTTTTGATGTCTTTCAATTATTCTTCAATTTTACATTTCCTTCGTTGTTCTACATCTTTACATTTCTCGTTTTTCAGCATATTATATATGTTATTCACAGTATTTCATTGTTTTGATTAGTGTTTGTATTTGCATTTTGTGCATCTGTATCCTACATCTGCATCATCTTAATCTAATGATATTCTCTTCAATCCCCACATCTCATTAGTATCGGATCTGCAAGCTCTTTAGCTTTAGATCTGTATCAAAATCACATCCGACCAGTATCATTTCATCATACTTGTCGATTTTCATTTGATCATTCCTCTTGCACTAATGTATCATCCATTCATCTGATCATTTATGTTTCACATTTATCAGATTATGCATCATGTGTTTGATTTCATCATTTATATTATGTCTTTTGATTCAGAATTGCATCCTGTCCATCAATTCATTTTTCATTTTTCAATTATGCGTCTCTAAGATTTTTTGTTTAATCTGTTTCAACATTTTTTTATGTTATTTTGTTAAGTCATTCATGTTTTGCTGCATTCATCTAATTTCTTGTTTCATCCATGTTGCATTGGTCCTTCCTACACTTTCCCCTTCTTCGCACCATCAATTCTGCTTCTTGATTATCACTTCACCATTACCGTCATATGCATCCACATCTGTTAAAGCTCTGCCTCTGCAGTACCTTGTAAATGGGTTAAAATCACTTGTTGAGAAAAATGCTAAATCATTAACCCTTGATTATTCTTGTTAAATGGACCTTAGCACTTGATTTCCTTCTACAGTCATCAAGAGTCACTGGAATCAATGTTGTGTCTCTTGCATCAGTGCGTCAACATAGTGAACTAATGTGCAAATGCTTATTAGAGAGAATTCTGTAGGTGGAAGAAGATAATAAAAAAAAAATAGAGATTCATACACTTCCATATTTTTTTCTGCTTTGCATACATTTTATGTTGTGAATCCGACAGTCTGTTTCTCACTAGCGAATCCTTCACGGTTTCTCATGGCCCTCATGTTATATTTAAAGAGTCAAGTGAATAATAAATCTATAGCACAGATGCTTCAGAGTATCATGTTTATGATTGATGTTGTTTTTCTCCTATTTCAAAGACCACCTTCAAGTTTCATTAAAGAACTTAGGTAGGATTTAAAACAGACATTTCTCCAATATTCTTTCCTGAAGTGTGGTTCATGCTTGCATCGAGTGTCTTTACACTTTGCATAGAATTTTTAGCAGAGGTGCGGTTTCAAATATGTCTCTTCTTCAAACATTTAGCAAGGATAACACTAGTGTTGATAATGAGCAACCAGTACAGCAGTCTCTCTTTTGTCAAGCTGCAATAGCATTGGCTGTCCTCATTCCATTTGCCACATCATCTGCATGTTTTTTATTTAACATTGCATCTCACCCTGTTTCCAGCAACTGTGCATTTCATTTTCTATATTCATTTTAGTTTTCATTTTTTTTTTTGTGTTTCATCTACATCCCCCATTGCATCCTCTTCTCTTATATTTTCTTTAATCTTTGGGTGAGCAATTGTGGGAACAAGCTGAATACCCCTACTCTATAAAAGAAACAAGCCATTTATCAATCTAAGTTCAAAATGTTTTGGATAGAGAGTGCATCATCATTGGCACCCTATACAAGCAAATGAAGCTTAAACCATTTGTTCTTGATGAACACTCAAAGGAGAGATCATATGTCCTTCTTGTGAAACCTCACAATATTGTGTATCCAGAGGATCACCTAGTATTGGAAGATGAGAGCCAGCAGAGTTAAATTTGCTGGAAGTGTGCTTTCCCCATCGAAGTTTGTGTCAGGTGTTGTAGTGGCTCTTTATGACAAGGAAACTAGTGATGGTGCCTTTTCAGTTGAAGGCATACTGGAAGCTGGGCTATCACCACTAATCAAAGTGCCACTTGAGTCAAGAGAAGACAAGAATGTGGTTTTTGTGTCAGGATTGAGTGTGGGAAGCAACTTGTCTAATCCTCTCCAGTACCAACTTCTTGTGGATCATTTGATCGGGCATTTAGGTGGCGAAAAGGAACAAAGCATGGCATCACAGATTGTACATGTGGTGATTGCTGAAAATTCTGTTAAACTTCAATAGGGGCTCCTTACAGGTCAGGCCTTAGCTTCAAAGGATCAAAACAGGCTTTATGAACCAATCAAAGAGCTTGATATTCTATTAACTCAGCTTGCATCATCAATTATGCATATTCTGATCGTCGCTTGCATTTCTTGATTCTTTACAAATCATTACATCGACTGCTAGTTGATTTATTGTCCTGCATCACAGCACCCTTGCACTTGCATATTAGTCACCTGCACAGCACCTCTGCACTTGCATATCAGTCCCCTGCACATCAAAGTAGCATTAATCATTGCATATCACATTAGGTTAACACCTTCATGTTAGATTAGTTTAACATCATTGCATAGTGTTGCACTTGCACATAGGCACAATACCTATATAAGCCTATCAGATTAGCATTACCTTTCAGTCCAGCTGTGCACTATATATCATCCTACACCTACATTGTAGTTGGTCCAGCCTTAGCATATACATTTTCTACATCTTGGCAGCATATGCATCTTCATTATACGCATCTTCATATGCATTTTTAGATTGCATATACATATGCATTTCCTCATATGTGTTGCAATTTTTGTCATATACATTGCATTTACAGTTATGCATGTCATATGCCTTTTTCCATGTACATCTTCACTTTAGTATATGCATTTCTTTATTAGCATAAGCATAAAAATAGGCAAATGCATATGCATTTCTTTATTAGCATAAGCATTGCACTTAGGCAAATGCACATGCATTCCTTCATAAGCATAGGCATTGTACTTAGGCAAAAGCATCTCATTCATGCATAGGCATTGCATCTTCACATATGCATATGTATTTCCATTATAGCATAGGCATAATCACATGCACGTTAGTTTTAACATAGCATTTTCAATTCCTTTTTTGTATTTTGCATTTATGTTGCCTTCTGCTATCTTGTGTTTGCAGGGAAGCCTGGGAGATCCTGATTTCTTTTCCTAGATTAGGAAATTTCAATATTCAATTTCAATTTAAGATTGTAATAATTTCATATTAATGAGAATTTTTATTTTTTTCTGTTTAGATTAGAATGTATGAGCATATAGTTGCATTTTAAATTCTCGTAATCGCTTGTGGCATTTCATTTTATTTTATTCTTCAAAGAGCACTATGGGATAACACGAATGGCACGTGCACCATTCTAATAAGAGGTAAATAACCCTAAGTAAATGATTCACATTTATGGCCATAGTCAAAATGCGAACAATACTTAGGATTTTTATCTTTTAAGGAATAAAATTTGACCTACATGTTAGGTCCTTTCTGAAAAACATCATATTTTCAAAATGTATTTTCTTCTTTTATCAGAATTAAAAGTAAAGATTAAATCAAGATATATTTGTGGTCATAGTCATGAATATATGGAAATTCTATCTCGCTTTAATTCTATAAAAGTATAAAAAAAAACCAATTTATTCTTTCTTGGAATTTAAATAAAAATTAATTTAAAATATATTTGTGACCATAGTCATGAATATATTAAAATTTAATCTTATTTGAATTCTATTAAAAAATTAAATTTGCTTTTAAAATTCCAACCTTTAAGCAACTTTTAATGCATTCATCATTTTAGATAGAGTTGCATCATGATTTGCCATCTCTTTTAAATTCTTTCGAGTTATTTTCAAAATTCCAAGTGATTTTTGAAATGAATTTTCAAAAACATAGTTTTTTTATTTCTAAAATTCAAAATCATTTTTCAACTTTCATTTACAAATGCATATTTATCTTTAATTTTCAATTCCATTCAGTTTTAAATCTTACTTTAAATTCCAACTTTGAATCCTTATTTCTAAACTTCACATTTCGAAATTTCATATTTTAACTTTGAATTTCATTTCAAATTCAAATGTTAAGTTCAAAATTATTTACTTCTTTTCAAGATTCCAAATTTCAAATTCTATTCTCACTATAAATTCAATTTCAAAATTCTGAATTTTATTTTAATTCTCAATTCAATTCTAAAATCAAACATTTGAAATTCATTTCAAAATTCCATCCCGAATTCTGATTCCAATTTTCAAAATCGATTTCAAGTTTCATCTCAATTTCAAACTTTCAAAATTCAAACTCTTTACTCTAATTTCAAATTTCATTTTCAAAATTCATAAGTTCAAGTTCAAATCTCAACTAAATTCACATTTTAACTTTTAAATTCCAATTCAATTTCAATTTATAAGTTCATTTTCTTTAAAACTCAATCTTTCATAATTCCAAAATTTAAATTCTAAATTCAAGTTCAAATTTCAATTCTGATTTCAAGGTCTCAAAATTGATTTCTAAGTTCAAATTCTCAATTCAAAATCAATTCAACTTCAATCTTCAATCAATTTCAGAATTCAAAGCTCTTAATTTTGAATCCAATTTCAAAATCTTTAATTTCAAGCCTTCAATCCAAGTCAATTTCAAATTTCAACCTTTCAAAAAATCATTTTCTGAACTTCAAAGTCATTTCTAAAAAGATATTTTCAAATCTATTTTCAAAATCACTTGGAAAATCCAAATTTTTGAAACATTTCCAAGAAAAGCATTCACATTTCTCAAGTTCAAAAATCATATCACAATCCTGATTCCATGTGCATTTAGGATTTTCATAATAATCTCTCAGTCAAATTTAGGCAAAGAAAAGGCACGAATTCGATACAAAGACGTCAAGAACAGTTGAACCTCTTATCGATGAGCGAATCCCATCTCTCCATTTTTCCACAAAATTTTAAAACAGAGGCGAGTAAATTTCAAAACATCTTTTTCAAAACATCAAGTGAGACCTTGCAAAGAGTTTCTCTTCTCTCTTTCTTTTTCCCCTAAAAAGGAAAAGAGAAAAATTTTGCAATGATCACACTAGGACTATCACAAGAGTTTCACTCTGATTGGGACTTTGTCTTTTTACTTTTTAAACCCTTTTCAAAACTCCATTTTTTATTTTAAATCGGAAGAAGTCTTATCCCTAGTCCATTTCCTTCATTTTGGCTCAAAATTTTAGAGTTTTAGTCGGACTAGGACTCTGTCCCAGAGTTTCAATCAGATTAGGACTCTATCTCGATTTCATCATTTATTCATGTTTTTCACTTATTTTCAAAAACCTTCTCATTTGACTTTCAAAAAGACAAAAATCTTAGAGTTTCAGTCGAACTAGGACTCTATCACAGAGTTTTAGTCGGGCTACGACTCTGTCTTTCATCTCTATGTGTACTTGTTTTTAACAAATTCTGTCAAAATCTTTCATTTTAGAGTTTCAATTGGACTAGAACTCTATTTCAGAGTTTTAGTTGAATCAGGACTCTATCTTTCATCACTATTTTCGCCTATTTTCATAAAAATCTTTCAAAATCTTTCAAAAGAAGTCAAAATTTTAGAGTTTTAGTCAAATTAGGACTCTGTTTCAGAGTTTTAGTTGGTTTAGGACTCTAACCCTCACTTCATTTTTGAGAAAAATTTTCAAAAACTTCTTCACTTATTTTTCAAACAATCAAATTTTAAAATTTCAGGACTTTATTATAGAGTTTCAAAATTTTAGGACTTTGTCCCAGAGTTTCAATCGGTGCAGAACTCTACTCTAATTTCCTCCTTTTACTTTTATTTCACTTATTTTTTGAATACAAATTCAATTCTATGAGTTTCAAAATTTTAGGACTCCATCCTGGAGTCCTAGTTGATTAGGACTCTGACCCTGATTTCGTATTTTGTTTATTTTCACCAGTTTATGAACAGATATTTCAAAACCTCTTCGTTTTCTTTTAAAAACCCCAAATTTCAAGAGTCTTAAAATTTTAGGACTCTAGTCCAGAGTTTCAGTCAGTCTAGGACTCTGTTTTTGAAACTTTTGATTCTCATCCGATGATTTCAACTCTGTTTCAAAACCCTTTTCAGTCTTTATTTCAACTTTTTCAAAACCCTAATGCGGGACCCACATAGTTGGCGCCACATCTGGAAGAGTTTCAATCCATTTAGGACTCTAGTTGATTTAGAACTTCAGTTTTATTTTTAAACTTTCTTTCAAAAACCTTCCTTCTTGAAATCCTTTATTTTAAAAACTTGATTTTCAAACCAGTCTTTAACTTTCTTAAAGCGGGGCCCACCCTGCATGAGTGCAAAACCCTAATTTTCAATTTCATTTCATTTTATAACTTTCATATTCCAAAAAATACAAAAATATATATTAGTTAATTTTTCTTTTAAAGTTTCTGAAAAAAAATTGTTTTAACCCCTTTATTTTCAAAATTCTAAAATTATTTTCTGAAAACAAGTGGAGCCCACAGAAGGTGGTGCCACATTTGAAAATTTTTTGTTTAGCTTAGGAGTAGTCAATGTCTTAATTAGGTTAGAAGTCTACAAGAATCAAAATTGGTTTTTAAAAGTTTATTTTCACTTTAGTGTTTTAAAATCTCATTTTTAACTTTTAAAATATAGTGTTTAAAAAACAAAATGTGGGTCCACACATGTGTCGCCACATTTGAGACTCTTTAAAGATAATTAGGACTCAATTTGGTTAGTTAGATTTAGATTAGGTTAGGATTCTTCAAGAAAAATTGCCCCCCTTTTGGTTTCCTAATTAATAGTTAATTAAGCCAATTAGTCAACCTAGAATCCCTATCTCTAAACCTAACTTTTTCTTTCTATAAATACCCCACATGGGCTGGACGTCCAGCCCATGTTCTCTCCTCTTCCCTCTCTCTCTCTCTCTCTCACCTCCTCAAGTCCAGCAACCTCCCTCCATTGGAGCTGCAGCCCAAGGTAAATCTTTTTCTTATCTTTTCTTTGTTTTATTTATTGTTCTTTTATATTTTCACCATAGTCGTCCCTCTATGAATGATTTTTATCATTTTTTTTTTGTTCAAGAACCGTGTAAACGATTCAATAAAGCGATTTGCAGATCACTCATGATCATCTACACGTTTTTAATCCATTGAAATCATTGTTGACAAGCTTATTATGCTAAACGCCCAAAAAAGATCGAGATTCGACCGTTCAATGGTTGAATCCCTCTTTTAGAGGCTAAATCGAATTCTAACCATGCTTTCTCTGATTTTTTTTATTATTTAATTATAATGATATCTATTTTATTCATCTAAGCATCAAATCTAATTTTTTTAGGTTATTTATTGCTTTTTCTTTATTATTTTTCATGTTTAGATTAGGTATATTTATGCCTCATTGATAAACCGTGCATCTCGATCCCAGGCACGTGGGAACCATGTTATCTTATGTTTGATTTTTTGTCAAAAAATATGATTTTTTTTAGAGTTGATCCATGCATTTGTCAGTGATTTCTTATAAAAAAATCAGATTATTTGGGATTCTGTAATCCTATCAAAAAAATCAAAAACCAAACTATGCTTTTTAAACCGTGAAAATGCTATGTGGATTCGGGAAAGACTTGCTGAGGTGATATCTCCCTCATCGAAGATTTGATCAATGATCCGTAAGTTGAAGTGTGTTCTTTATTATGTATAGTATTCTTTGCAAATGTTTCATATTTTTATATATCGTTTTGCTATTTTTCCTTTAACAGAAATCAGAATCGGTTTTATAGAACTCGTTATGCATTGTCTAAACCCTAGATCAACTTGTGCAGATCGTATCTCCCTAACTGAAAATCCGATCAATGATCCATAAAAAGGAGTATTTTTATATGAGTCTTTACTGTCATCTTATAAAATTTTATAATTTTTGAATACTGTTTATTATATTTTGCTGCACCCGAAACCAGATCTGTTTATTTCAACTCATTATATATTCGCCGGAATCAAGCGTATATTGCTGAAACGAAATCTTCTTAACCGGAGATGAGTTTTCAGATATGTAAAAAAAAAATATGTGTTTATCTGTCTAGTATCTCTCTATAAATTTTTATAAATTTCTATAGTGGTTTGACACCCGATTCGAGTCTAACACTGTGATAGGTAGTGTTCATGGGCAAAATTGTATATTATTATGTTTTATTTATTTTCATATGAAAATAATACCAAAAATTCTATTTTTTTATTATATTTTAATTTTAGGGTTATTAAAAGTTTACACATCAATTTTTGTACAATTTTTAATTCATTTGATATATTATTTGATTAAATCACAAAAATAGGATGCTCGCGGAGTCCCAATTCAACTGAAACATGGGCAAAAAATTCTATTTTCATGATATTTTAATTTTTTTAGGAAAAGTTTTATATTTTGAGGGTTTGATCATGTTTATAATCATGCTACAGTGTTTCACACCCGATTTGGTATTGATTCGAATATGTTTGATCCTTAAATCAAAAGTTTTACAAAAATCTTTTCTGAAAACCCTGATTTGAAGGTCATAGTCTTGTTTTCAGGAGCATTTTGGTCATTTTCCCAAAATTCCTAATTTTAAAATTGTTTATATTTATTATTAATTCAATTTTATATCATCTTTTATTATGTTTATCTTAGGGAAACATAAAAAAAGGCGTATATTTGGATAAATCCAATAATTTCCATATATTGTTGGATAAATCTAGAAAAGTTGACATATCCCCACTAACAAGTTTTCTAGTTTTGCAAGGATATTCAAGAGTGTATTTTCTTTTATTTTATTTTCTCTTTTTATGTAAATTGTAATTATAAATAATTTGGAATAAGAATTTAATTTTCTGCTTAGAATAGGGTTGCATTGCATATAGTTTATTATTTCTTTAATCATATCAATGTGTGATGGATGATGATTCATGCATATTCGAACTCACCATGGTCTACATGAATGACACATGCACTAGCTTGTAAAGAGTTGATAAACTCAGTGGGTTTTATATTTGTGTCTATAGTCAGAATACGAACAAAACTCAGATTTATCTTTTTCTAAGTTACAAAATAACCTACACTCTAAGGCTATCTTCAAAAATCATTGCATATTTTCAAAGTTTTCTAAGTATTCTCTCCTTTTAGAATCAAATGAACTATATTCAATATGTATTCATGGCCATAGTTAGGGATATGTAAAGAATTTATTTCATCTAAATTCTATAAGGCACAAAAAATTCTTTTTCTCAATGATTTTTCTCAAAAGTCTTCAAAAAATATTTTCTCAAAATTGCATTAATGCATCATCTAGGTTAGGTCGCATCAAGAATAGTCTTCATAGGGCCACACGCCCATCTTTTTGATCAATTCAAGAATTCAAAACTCATAAAAATCGATTTTCTTAAAAATCTCAAAAGTTTCTTCAAGATTTGAATCCTTTTCTTTAGAAATAAATTTTTCTTTCTTCAAAAAAATACTTCTCAGATGTCGCTCATAATTTTCAAGGTGTTCTCTTTTCCAAGTATTTTCAAATATTCAAAGCATACGTCATATTTTTCAATCTGTATTTTCTGAAATCCATATCACATGTCTGAATCTTTGTGCATTTAGGAATAAAACATTGATTTAGACAAGTTGAGCAAAGCATAGCACAAGATTGATCATTGGTTCAATTACCCTTGGTTATGGTGTCAGGAACGGTTGAACCTCGTACCGACAAGTGAGTCACATTCTTCAGAATTATCCTGCATTTTAAATCGGAGACGAGTTATTTTCAAAATCTTTTTCAAAGGTCAGTTTGACTTGCAAAAGTAAAATTTTGCAATGATAACAGGTTTGGTGACCGTGATGGGACCTGTATTTGTCTGATCAATTTTGTGCTTTGTTCTATTCAACTTGTCAAAATCATGTTTTACAATGTCAGCTTTATATCATGTGAACCTAGGAGTCTAGAATCAAACCCAGCTGACATGGATTTCATGTAGACTTAGGCATGGTTTGGTAGGACCAATTGAGGAGGCATTATTCATGCTCACTTAGATTTAGGTAAAACACAATCCTCCTCAATCTAGGATTTGATTGAAAACAATGTTTGCTTCTTATAAATCTTTCAAAATTCTACTTCTTTAGGTCATTAGAGCCATCTGTTTTCTTGCATGTTGATCATATTTCAAAAACAACCACACCTATTTTTACTTGGCCACCACATTGCTGAGCTTTCTTCCAGAACTATAGTTCAGAACAAAGCCTCACAATTGGTCCACCTATTTGGGTTGATCCCTCCTGCCACGTACCGAGGGCCATAGTCTAAAGTATATCGGCAGGCACTTAAGGATGTTGGAAAACATGAGCCTAAAACTAGAGAAATTTTTTTTATGTCATGTATATCGGGCCGCGACTCGAGTATATCGACATAGCATGATTGGACACATATGATTTGAGCCTTAGAGTTAGGGTTAGGGTCCTACAACTATTTCAAAACTCGTGCATTTAGAGTCAGCTTCTTAGGGAATGTTGTATGGGCATACTTGACTGTGTAGGATGTGATTGAATACATTTTTAGTTATTTCTCTTTATTCCTTATATTTTTCCATAATTTTTTTGAAAATATTATTTTCAAAATACCCTATTTTCCATTTATTTTCATTACCTAACATTCCCTTTTATTTTTATAAAACCCTGGATGATTTTTCAGAAAAATCTTCTATTTTCCTTCAAAACTCTAGACGATTTTCTATCCCTCCTTTCCTCTGGATCTTGAATTTTTAGCTTTATTTTGATCCTGCCTGCTATTTTTCTCAAGAAAAATCATGTGTTTTCTCATGTATTTCAATCATGTTTTCAAAATCTCTTCACCTCATTTTCCAGTGAATTCTATGATCATGGCAGTGATTAATTTTTTGCCCACCTTCCCTTACGGTTTATCTTAGTTGTGTACTTCCTTCGTCGAAGTAACAACGTAATTATTATAATTTTAGCAATGACCCAATCCCTGGTAACGGGATATCCTTTCAGAATTGTCAACCTAATCTCATCAGATTTTCCTTCTCCTTTTTATTCAAATTTTTGCCCTAAAAAATTTTCCTCATTCTGATCATCTCCTTTGTCCTACAGAGAGTATTGGCATTGTTGGATGGTTCAGACCTGATCAAGCAAGAAAACTATATCATATCAGTGCGTCAACAATATTAGCAGCGAGCAAGAAAGGATGAGTTCCCCAAGTTCGGCCAGAGGACAGGGTCACCAAGGTGGCGATGACATCAATCCTTCCATGTATGCTTTATTTCAGAGGATGATGGACAAGATGCAATCGAAGCAAGCTAAGGCTAGCTCAGGAAAGGTGCCATCCAGGAAGAAAACTAAGGGCAAAACCATCAAGAAACACATTAAAGTTACCTAAAATAAGATTCAATAGGACAACGAGTCTGAAGGGGCAGATTCTATGGAAGAAGCCTCAGATGAAGAGCAAGAGGTAGAGCTTGAGACTACCAAACAGTCAAGGCCGCAACCAGCAGTCGATGATCCAATCCAGCTTCATCTGAAAGAAGTGACTAGGATGGTCAAGGACCTATAGGCTCGCAATAAAAGATAGAAAACCTATACAAGGGAGGACTTCTATGATGGCCTTGAAGGGGACGATAGTCTGGAAGATCTTCCTCACAAATTTGTCAAATTCGATGGGATTGGTGATCCCAAGGCTCACCTAGCCATGTTCTTTGCAGAATGCAATCGATTCAAGAGAGATAATCGGGCTTTGTTCAGATGCTTTCCGCGCAGCCTAGAGGGAACAACAGCCTAGTGGTATTCCGAGCATATCAATCCAATTAAGCTGCGGGAGTTCGATAAGGTGGTCAATCTTTTCATCGAGCGATTCTTATTCAACATTGAAGCACTGCCAACACTCAATCATCTCTACAATATGAAGCAAAGAGACCATGAAAAAGCCTAAAACTTCATTCGCAGATAGAGGGGTACCTGCAATAAAATGAGAAACCCCATCTCAAAGGAGCATGCGCTCCAAATTATCCTGAACAACTTCTCACAGCCCCTAAGAAGCCTTATTTCCACCTCGTTTTCCAAGTCTTTCATTGAACTTACTAAACGACTCGAGTGGCTCGAGATGGAGATGGAGAATGGAGTCTACAAAGGTATTACCCTTGTCAAGAACAATCAAGATTCAAATAAGAAGGCAAACTTCACCCTCTCCGCCACCTCTAGCAGCAGTGGCAACAAAGATAACAAGGACAACCATACAGGTCAGAAAAGAAGTCTTCCAAGCAGAATGACAAACATGTTCAGTCTAACTTTCAGCAGAAAGAAAACATAAAACATGACGGTTGGGGTAACAATCACAAGTTCACTCCTCTAGAGCAGTCACTCGACGAAGTCCTTGAATATATGTTGACCAAGGAATTGGTAAAGCTCCCAAGAGCCACAAACCCTCCCACGATCATGGGAAGATTCATGAATCAATTCTGCAAATTTCATCGAGCAGTAGGGCACGACACCGACCACTACTTTGTCTTCAATAACATTGTTCAAGACTACATTGACAAGAATCTCCTTGTTGAAAATGAAGAAGACATCAGTCAGCCATCCTGATCGAACTTTTTCTCGATCATTCAAGAAATTGACAATGGCAATGCTTTCCCGTTTCTTATTTTACTTTTGTCATTTTGAATGGATAATGTAATCTCATTTTTTTTCCTTGATTTTTTATTTTTCCTTCAATGCATCAATAAAACTATCAATTTTCCTCGTAGCTTGACACCATCTTCTTTATATGTTGTCATTCTTTCTCTTTCTTTACAATATGTCTTTTTGCGAGGAGTAACCTCTTTTAGAGTGCCTACCAAATCGATCAAGAAGTCGGTTACCTTTGTTACCTTCAGAGAGCGTTCGTTAAATACCAATTATATATCTTTTTGTTCAATGTTTTATTCCCTAATCACACTGGGGTATCTTTTGAAAATTTGTTTTTACCTCAAAACGTCATGTATGTAGGCAGGATCAAACAAAATTTTTCATCATTTATTTGCATCTATTTGCATTCATTTACATATATTTGCATTTATTTGCATCCATTTGCATTTGCATCAAATTTATTACCCATTCAAGATAAGGGATAAATCCTGAGACCTCGGCAGTTGTCCAAGTCATTGTGAGGGTGAAGATTTTAAATCATCCATCACAATCAACAAGCACTTCTCAAAGCACCAGTCTTTTTCAAATTCGACTTCAGATTGAGTCTTATCAAAACTATTTTTGTCGGTCATGCCAAAATTAACCTTCGGGTTAAGCCTACTTCCTAAATCCAGTTTTACTGGTCGAACTCTCTAAACCCGATTTTTACTGGTCAATATTTCTGAACCCAATCCACAGTGGTCTAGTTTTCCTTCGAAGATTTGAGTTCCGACTTAAACTTTTCAGTTTCCTTTGGGATTCGAGTTCTGACTCAAATTTTTTTCTTTTAAATCTGAATTAGTTTTTCCTTTGGGATTCGAGTTCCGACTCGAATCTTCTTTTCTTTAAAACCTAATTGGTTTAGTTTTTCCTTCAGGATTCGAGTTTCGACTCAAATTTTCTTTTCTTTAAAACCTAATTGTTTAGTTTTTCCTTTGGGATTCGAGTTCCGACTCAAATTTTCTTTCCATCAATTGGCTTAATTTTCCTTTGAAGATTTGAGTCCTGACTCAAATTTTCTCCCCTTCAATTGGTATAGTTTTCCTTTAAAGATTTGACTTATGACTCAAATTTTCAGGTTGCCTTTAGGATTCGAGTTTCAAATCAAATTTGTTTTCCTTCAATTGGTCTATTTTCTTTTGGGATTCGAGTTTCGACTCAAATCTTCTTTCCTTTAAACCCTAATTGATTTAGTTTTTCCTTCGAGATTCAAGTTATAACTCGAATCATTTTTCCTTTAAATCCTAATTGGTTTAATTTTCCTTTAGGATTCGAGTTCCGACTTGATTCTTCTTTCCTTTAAATCCTAATTGGTTTAATTTTCTTTCAGGATCCGAGTTCCGACTCGAATCTTCTTTTCTTTAAAACCTAATTGATTTAATTTTCCTTTGGGATTCGAGTTCTGACTCGAAAGTTCTTTCCTTTAAATCCTAATTGGTCTAATTTTCTTTTGGGATTCGAGTTTCAACTCAAATTTTCTTTCCTTCAAATCTAGATTTTTTATTTTTCTTTGGGATTCGAGTTTCGACTCGATTTTTTTTCCTTAAAACCCAAATTGGTTTAATTTTTCTTTTGAATTTGAGTTCTGACTCAAATTTTCTTTCCTTAAAACCAGAATTGGTTTAATTTTCCTTTGGGATTTGAGTTTCGACTCGAATTTTCTTTCCTTAAAACCGAATTGGTCTAGTTTTTCCTTCAAAGATTCAAGTTCTGACTCAATTTTTCTTTCCTTAAAATCCAAATCGATCTAGTTTTCCTTTGAAGATTTAAGTTTTGAATCAAATTTTCTTTTCTTCAAATTTGAACTTCCTAGTTTTCCTTTGAAGACTCGAGTTTCGACTCGAATTTTCTAGTTTTCCTTGCAGAATTCGAATTCTGACTCAATCATTCTTTCAAAACCAACTTCTGAGTTGGACTTACCTTAAGAATTCCAAATGAAATTCCACTAGAGGGGGGTGATTAGTGGATTTGAGCATGGATCGAGAATTAAAAATAATTGCAAGCACCATACAGTCAACACAAGATATATACTGGTTCAGTCAAGTTACTGACCTACATCCAGTCCTCAAGTCTTACCACTTGAGTAATCTACTATTTACTCCTTGTTAAACCCAACAAGGATAAATAATACAAGCACCCTCGTACAAAAAACCCTATAGAGGTCTTCTTCTCAAACCAAGAAAGAACAACACCCTCGTACAAACAACCCTGTAGAGGTCTTCTTCTCAAACCAAGAAGGAACAACACCCTCGTACAAACAACCCTGTAGAGGTCTTCTTCTCAAACCAAGAAGTAACAATACCTTCGTACAGACAACCCTGTAGAGGTCTTCTTCTCAAACCAAGAAGGAACAACACCCTCGTATAGACAACCCTGTATAGCTCTTCTTCTCAAACCAAGAAGGAACAACACCAACGGAAAGTTACAACACTTTCTTACATAACCTTTAAAATGATATGCAAAAGATGAATGCATGTTTGAAATATCACTTTTTTAAAGATTCTCATAGAATGTTCTCTCTTTCAAAAATAGGCAGAATAATCACTTAGGAGAACAAAATGTTTTTTTGGCTTTTTCTCAACACACTCGATTTTTGTCAAAGAGCTTTTCTTGTCTTTTTCTCTCTCTTTTTCTTTTTCTTTCTCTTTCTTTTCAATGCTCGGTGTGTTTTCTTGAAAATCATGTTTTTAACATCTGTTTGTTTGTATATATAGGTTTACAAAAAGGAGTGTCTTTTTGAAACACTTTTAAATGAGTGTACTTTTTTATATGAGACACCTTGTCTCTTCAAGACATCCTTTCTTTTATGAAAAAGTTATGTACTTTAGAATATAATAATTTATGTACTATTTCACTTTTTCATAACTTGTCATTCTTAAATAAATGCTTTGGAAAACAATAATTGTTTGTGTATTATAATATTCATTTTCCCAAATCATCATTTCTCAAATGAAATGATTTGAGGTATATTAAATGTTTGAGTATTTTGAAATGAGAATTATATTGTAATTTGTAATTTGTCATTTCTCAAATAAATGATTTGTAGTACAATAAATGTTTGAGTATTTTAAAAATAAGACTTATATTATAAGTTGTTATTTCTTGAATAAATACTTGAAAGTATAATTAATGCTTGAGTAATAAACAATGTTCTCAAATACAAGTCATCACTTCTTGAGTGAGTGTTTTTGAAATTACATTTAATGCTTTAAGTAATATATAAATAAAAATAGTCATTTCTTGAATTAATTTTTTTGAAATACAATTAATGCTTGAGTGATTTAAAGTAATGATTATTTTTCAAATAGTCATTTCTTGAATAAATGCTTTGAAGTATGAACCAAAATTTCTTATGTAAATGTTTGTGTATTATGAACCAATATATCTTTTTATAATTTGTCTTTTCTTACATAAATGCTTTTGAAATCATGAGTTATTATGTCTTATCAATAGTTGTCTTTTACATAAATGCTTTAGAAATCCTGAGCTTTTATATGCTTTTGAAATCATGAGCTATTATGTCTTATTAATAGTTGTCTTTTTCATAAATGCTTTTAAAATCATGAGCTATTATGTCATATCAATTTGTCTTTTTCATAAATGCTTTAAGAAGTACAATGATTGTTCTAAAAGGTCTTTTTGAAATAATACAACACATACTCAACAGTTACTTTTATGAAAACTTATCTTTTTGTATATGAATGACTTATATGTTTATTGAGTGAGTTTAAAACATATATTGTAATATGAAATATGCATGCTTATGAAGGTTCTGTTACATATGACTCTAAAAAAGAAAAAATCATCATCTTGCGGCAGTCGATCATCTTTGAAGAGACTTTATGAATACTTGGCCCATCAAGCTTTTTCTTCAAAATTCGAGTATGATTGCATCAAATTATTGTACTTGATCATATTGTCTTTACTATTCTTAAGTGAAAAAACCTTGCATCAAATACACGTTAGATACACAGCAAATCATATCATATCAAGTCATAATATAACATTTCACATATCATCATGTTAAGCATAAGCATATTATATTATATCAATATCACATCACATATTTATCATCAAAATATTGTTTCTCAACACCAACTTTGTATTGGATTTACCTTCAAAATTGAGCTTCATGTTGCACTTTCCTCCAGAAGCCCACGGATGTGTCAACTCGATGTCAGATAATCTCTTTCACCAAGGATTTAAAAAACATTTTGCCAATTTGCTATCAAAAATAGTTGTTGATCTCAAAATTTTATAGCACAAAGAATTACCTTCAGTATGCTTTCTAAAAGGACAAAACTCTTGCAAAGAAAGAAGAAAAATCAAAGCTTTTTTGTTGGTTAACCAAAAGGATGAAGAAAAATCCTTGATATGACCGGTAAGGAAAAATTCAATGAAGTTGAAAAGCCATTAGTGAACTAATATTGATCATAACTATGGCACATTTCTAAAGATTATTCTTTTGGTAATAAGGCAGTAGAAATATCCTGAGCGAAAAAGAATTCACTCAATTTCAATATCTCTTTAATCATTTAAGCTGCAGTCAACTATCTGCAAAAGGGATTTCACAATCATCATCAAAATGAAGACTGATGGATGAGTTAGACCCTCAGGGTCAAAGGTGACTCGGATCATCTCCAAGTTGAAGGAGTATGTGACGTGTTCTTCCAGAAAAAGTTTAAATCATCACCAAGTTGAAGGCTGATGCGATGAACCTTCTGCCAATCCCTAAAAGATATTTGATCAGTGATATCATAAAAAGATTTTCAATCTAATGAGATAATTTTATCAATTTAATTTTTGAGACTAAAGAATACTCGAAATACCTCCAAGTTGAAGAAGCTTGTGACATGTTCTTCCAGAAAAAATCAGAACATAGCCAAGTTGAAGGCTGATGTTACGAAATTTTTGCCAAACCCCAAGAAAAGCTCATTTTCTATGTCTCAAAAGAGTACAAACGATCATTTCAATCAAAGAGACAACATCATTAATATAATTCTTGGGACCAAAGAAGACATAGACCATCTTCAAGTTGAAGGAGCTTGTGATGTGTCCTTCTAGAGAAAATCAGAACATAGCTAAGTTGAAGGCTAATGTGATGAACTTCTCGTAAAACTCCAAGAAAAGTTCAATCTTTATGTCTCGAAAGAGTGCAAAAAGATCATCATGGGTAAACCCCAGATATCAAACTGCCAAGAATTTTCTTTACCTGTGTGACATTCTTTTATCAATATCCTTTTCATAAATCACTTTTATGATACTAAGAATATCTTTCCTTTCTTTTTATATCAAGGAAATGGATAGCTTCTTTGAAGAAACACAACAACAATAATTTGATTTTCGATTATAGATTCTATTGAGTTAGCCCAATTGGAGGTAATACTCTAGGTAGAAGATGGAATATTTTTTTGCATAGATGTGCATATTTTAATTACTTTGAATCAACTACAAATTTTAGCATTTTGGCAATATTTTCTAGCTATACTGATATAAAGCAAGAGCTCGATGTCCATTTTGACACATCCTGGCATCACCTTTTCTCCAAAAGGATAGCCTTTGTCATCTTTCGCATTGTCGAAAGATTCGCCCTACCTTTTCTTCAAAAAGATAGCCTTTGCCATCTTTCGCGTTGTCGAAAGATTCGTCCTACCTTTTCACTGAAAGGATAACCTTTGTCATCTTTTGCGTTGTCGAAAGATTCGCCCCACCTTTTCTCTGAAAGGATAGCCTTTGTCGTCTTTCGTGTTGTCGAAAGATTCGTCCCACCTTTTCTTCGAAAGGATAGCCTTTGTCGTCTTTTGCGTTGTCAAAAGATTCACCCCACCTTTTCTCTGAAAGGATAACCTTTGTCGTCTTTCGCATTGTCGAAAGATTCGCCCCACCTTTTCTCTGAAAGGATAGCCTTTGTCGTCTTTAGCGTTGTCAAAAGATTCGCCCCACCTTTTTACCGAAAGAATAGCCTTTATTGTCTTTCGCGTTGTTGAAAGATTCACCCCACCCTTTCTCCAAAAGGATAGCCTTTGTCATCTTTCACATTGTCAATAGATTTGCCTCACTTTTCTCTAAAAGGATAGCCTTTGTCATCTTTCGCATTGTTGAAAGATTCGCTCACCTTTTTCCGAAAAGATAGCCTTTGTTATCTTTTGTGTTGTTGAAAGATTTGCCTCACTTTTTCTTTAAAAGGATAGCCTTAGTCACCTTTCACGTTTTCAAAAGATTCGCCTCACATTTTCTTTGAAAGGATAGCCTTATTTGTCTATCACGTTGTCGAAAGAATTGCCTTATTCATCTTTCGCGTTATCAAAAGAATTGCTTTGTTTCTCTTTAAAAGAGTTGCCTCATTCGTCTTTCGCGTTATCAAAAGAATTGCCTTGTTACTCTTTAAAAGAGTCACCTCATTTGTCTTTCGCGTTGTTGAAAGAATCACCCTTGCCCCTCCTTGAGAGAGTTGCTTTATTCATCTTTTGCACTAATAAAAACAATTGCCTTATACTTTTCAAATGAATTGCCTAATTTCTCTTCTGAGTTGCCTCCTGTGAACCCCATCTTTATTGCCTTCTTTGCAGCCCATCAGTCTATGAGGTATTTTTTGTGGTTTCCTTAAACTTTTCTCTCAAGGACTCCACTCTTTCGTTCCATCCAGGTTAAGGTCTAAGCCTGAGCCTCATTCTCATGAGGTGAATTTTCTTCTCCACTGTCCATTCCATATCTATCATTATCACCAGAGAAAATTCTTTCATATCTAGTCAGATTCTTCTAATTGGGACATTTTTATAGTCTAAATTTGGTGTGTTTTTCTTTGACACTAAGCTCAGCTGTCAACCGGCTTACTAGCAAAGAGGAGCATTTGTAAACACCCCAAATTTTTACACTTATTCACAAACACCTTCCCTCTTGCCATTAGGGCCTACTCTCTGAAGCCTTCAGAGAACCAGTTGGTCGACACCCGAGCCAGGGTTATTCGGAGCCCAAATTTTACATCAAGTTCTAATACTTCATCTTGCAATCAAGATTCATTGTCTATTTTGGCTCAAATTCAATCATCAATTTTTACCCTCGAACAGAAATGTTCAAATCTTTATCTTTGTCAGGGGTCCCGGACTTTAAATCCCTCATCCAGGGTTTATATTTCATATCATTTCATATCATTTTACATCATTTTGTATCATTGCATGACATTTCATGTTTTGCATTGCACGTCATTGCATATTATTTTCGAGATTCAATACTCTGGTTTTTCAAAATCTTAAAAAATAAATTCGATTTTAAAAGTTTTCTTTCGAAATCAATTTCAAACACCTGGGTTTTTAGATCAATATTTGTCATTTGTTAACCCCCAGGATCTTAGATTCTTTTATTTCAAAACATTTTCTTTAGAAAATGATCTAGATACATTTTAAACTCAATTTTTAATTGATCTTGATTCTTAGATGAGACCCATCTAGGTGGTGTCGCTTCTGGATTCCTTTATTTTATCTAAATTTTCTCAAATTTCAGAACTTTAGTTGACTTAGGACTCTGTCTTTTTATCTTTTTAAACCTTTTTCAAAATTCCATTACGGTTTTGAATCAGAGGTAGCCTTGTCCCTTGTTCATCCCCCATCATTTTGGCCAAAATTTTAGAGTTTCAGTTAGACTAGGACTCTATCACAACAGTTTCAGTCTGATTAGGACTCTCTCTTTTCACTTTTTAAACCCTTTTTAAAACTCTATTTTGATTTTAAATCGAAAGAAGTCTTATCCCTAGTTCATTTCCTTCATTTTGGCCCAAAATTTTAGAGTTTCAGTCAGATTAGGACTCTGTCTCAGAGTTTCAGTCGGATTAGGACTCTATCCCGATTTCATCCTTTATTCCTATTTTTCACTTATTTTCGAAAACCTTCTCATTTGACTTTCAAGAAGATAAAAATCTTAGAGTTTCAGTTGAACTAGGACTCTATCACAGAGTTTCAGTCGGACTAGGAGTATGTCTTTCATCTCTATTTTTACTTATTTTTAACAAAATCTATCAAAATCTTTCATTTTGGAGTTTCAGTTGGACTAGGACTCTATTTCAGAGTTTCAATCAGATCAGGAGTTTATCTTTCATCATTATTTTTGCCTATTTTCAAGAAAATCTTTTAAAAGAAGTCAAAATTTTAGAGTTTTAGTCAGATTAGGACTCTATTCCAGAGTTTTAGTTGGATCAGGACTCTAACCCTGACTTCATTTTTTAGAAAATCTTTCAAAAACTTCTTCATTTATCTTTCAAATAATCAAATTTCAAAATTTTAGGACTTTATTGTAGAGTTTCAAAATTTTAGGACTTTGTCCCAGAGTTTTAATCGGTCCAGAACAATACTATAATTTCCTCCTTTTACTTTTATTTCACTTATTTTTCGAAAACAGATTCAGTTCTAAGAGTTTCAAAATTTCAGGACTCTATCATGGAGTCCCAATTGATTAGGACTTTGACCCTGCTTTCGTATTTTGTTCATTTTCACCAGTTTATGAACAAATCTTTCAAAACCTCTTCATTCCTTTCAAAAAACCTAAATTTTAAGAGTTTTAAAATTTTAGGACTCTAGTCTAAAGTTTCAGTCAGTCTAGAACTCTATTTTTGAAACTTTTGATTCTCATTCGGTGATTTCAACTCTGTTTCAAAACCATTTTCAGTCTTTATTTTAACTTTTTGAAACCCTGATGCGAGACCCACATAGTTGGCACCACATCTGGAAGAGTTTCAATCCATTTAAGACTCTAGTTGATTTAGAACTTCAGTTTTATTTTCAAAGTTTCTTTCAAAAACCTTCCTTGTTAAAATCCTTTATTTCAAAAACTTGATTTTTAAACTAGTCTTTAACTTTCTTCAAGCGGGGCCCACCCTGCAGGAGTGCAAAACCCTAATTTTCAATTTCATTTTATTTTATTTTATTTTATATCTTCCATATTCAAAAAAATACAAAAATGTATATATTATTTAATTTTCCTTTTGAAGTTTCTGAAAAAAAATCATTTTAACCCCTTTCAAAATTCTAAAATCGTTTTCTGAAAAACAAGTGAGGCCCACAGTAGGTGGTGCCACATTTGAAAATTTTGTGTTTAGCTTAGGATTAGTCAATGTCTTAATTAGGTTAGAAGTCTACAAGAATCAAAATTGGTTTTTAAAAAATTATTTTTACTTTAGTGTTTTAAAATCTAATTTTTAACTTTTAAAATATAGGGTTTTAAAAACCAAATGTGGGCCCACACATGTGGTGCCACATTTGAGACTCTTCAAAGATAATTAGGACTCAATTAGGTTAGTTAGATTTGGATTAAGTTAGGATTCTTCAAGAAAAATTACCCCTTTTTTGGTTTCCTAATTAATAGTTAATTAAGCCAATTAGTCAACCTAGAATCCCTACCTCTAAACCTAACTTTTTCTTTCTATAAATACCCCCACATGGGCTAGACCTCCAGCCCATGTTCTCTCATCTTCCCTCTTTCTCTCACACCTCCTCAAGTCCAGCAACCTCCCTCCATTGGAGCTGCATCCCAAGGTAAATCTTTTTCTTATTTTTTCTTTGTTTTATTTATTATTTTTTTATGTTTTCACCATAGCCGCCCCTCTATGCATGATTTTTATCATTTTTTTAGTTTAAAAACCGTGTAAACGATTCAAGAAAGCAATCTACAAATCACCCATGATCATCTACACATTTTTAATCCATTGAAATCGTTGTTGATGAGTTTATTATGCTAAACGCTAAAAAAAGATCGAGATTCGACCATTCAATGGTTGAATCCCTCTTTTAGAGGCTAAATCGAAGTCCAACCATGCTTTGTCTGATTTTTTTTATTATTTCATCATACTAATATCTGTTTTATTCATTTAAGCATCAAATCTAAATTCATTAGGTTATTTATTACTTTTTATTATTATTTTTCATGTTTAGAATAGGTATATTCATGCATTATCGATAAATTGTGCATCTTAATCCCGGGCATGCAGGAACCATGTTATCTTATATTCAATTTTCTGTAAAAAAAAATGTAATTTTTTTAGGGTTGATCCATGCGTTTGCCAGTGATTTTCTATAAAAAAAATCAGATTATTTTGGGTTTTGTAACCCTGTCAAAAAAATCAAAAACCGAACTATGCTTTTTGAACCTTGAAAACACTATGTAGATTCAAGAACGGCTTGCCGAGGTGATATCTCCCTCATCGAAGATCTGATCGATGATCTGTAAGTTGCAGTGTATTCATTATCATGTGTAGTATTCTTTATAATTTTTTCAGATTTTTATATATCCTTTTGTTATTTTTCCTCTGATAGAAATCAGAATCGGTTTTACAGAACTTGTTATGCATTGTCTAAACCCTAGATCAACTTGTGCAGATCGTATCTCCCTAAGCGGAGATTTGATCGATGATCCATAAAAAGGTATATTTTTATCTGTGTGTTTACTGTCATCTAATGAAATTTTATAATTTTTGAATACTGTTTATTATATTTCTCTGCACCCAAAACCAGATATGTTTATTTTAACTCATTATATATTCGCCAGAATCAAGCGTATATTGTTGAAACGATATCTCCCTAACCAGAGATAATTTTTCTGATATGTAAAAGGATTTTTTTTTATTTGTCTAGTATCTCTCTATAAATTTTTATAAATTTTATGGTGGTTTGGCACCTGATTCGGGTCTGACACTGTGACAGGTATGTGCCCGCGGGCAAAATTGCATATTTTTATGTTTTATTTAATTTTCATATTAAAATAATGTCAAAAATTCTACTTTCAATTCTATTTTAATTTTAAGGTTATTAGAAGTTTACATGTCAATTTTTATAAATTTTTTAATTTATTTGATATATTATTTGATTAAATCACAAAAACAGGATGCTCACGGAGTCCCAAATCAACTGAAACACGGGCAAAAATTGTTATTTTCATGATATTTCGATTTCTTTAGGAAACATTTTATACTTTTAGGGTTTGATTATGTTTATAATCATTCTAGGGTGTTTCACACCCGATTTGGTATTGATTCCAATCCATTTGATCCTTAAATCAAACGTTTTATAAAAAACTTTTCTGAAAACCCTGATTTGAAGGCCATAGTCTTGTTTTTAGAAGCATTTTGGTCATTTTCCTAAAATTTTGAATTTTAAAATTGTTTATCTTTATGATTTATTCAATTTTATATCATCTTTTATTATGTTTATCTCAGGAAAACATAGAAAAAGACTTATATCCGGATAAATCCAATAATTTCCAGATATTATTGGATAAATCCAGAAAAGCCGACATATCCCCACTAATGAGTTTTCTAGTTTTGAAGGGACACACAAGAGTGTATTTTATTTTATTTCCTTTTCTCTTTTTATATAAATTGTAATTGCAAACAATTTGGAATAAAAATTTAATTTCCTGCTTAGAATAGGGTTGCAGTGTATATAGTTTATTATTTCTTTAATCATATCAATGTGTGATAGATGATGATTCATGCATATTCGAACTCATCATGGTCTACACGAATGGCACATGCACTAACTTGTAAGGAGTTGAAAAACTCGGTGGGTTTCATATTTGTAGCCATAGTCAGAATACGAACAAAACCCAGATTTATCATTTTTTCTAAGTTATAAAGCAACATACACTCTTAGGCTATCTTCAGAAATTATTGCATATTTTCAAAGTTTTCTAAGTATTCTCTCCTTTTAGAATCAAATGAACTATATTCAATACGTATTCGTGGCCATAGTTAGGGATATGTAAAGAATTTATTTCATCTAAATTCTATAAGGCATAAAAAATTCTTTTTCTCAATGATTTTCCTCAAATGTCTTCAGAAAATATTTTCTCAAAATTGCATTCATGCATCATCTAGGTTAGATTGCATCATGAATAGTCTTCACAGGGCCACACGCCCATCCTTTAGATCAATTCAAGAATTCAAAACTCAGAAAATTCAATTTTCTCAAAAATCTCCAAAGTTTCTTCAAGATTTGAATCCTTTTCTTCAGAGATCGATTTTTCTTTCTTCAAAAAAATACTTCTCAGATGTGGCTCACGATTTTCAAGGTGTTCTCTTTTCTAAGTATTTTCAAATATTAGAAGCATACATCATGTTTTTCAATCTGTATTTTCTGAAATCCATAGCGCATGCCTGATTCTTTGTGCATTTAGGAATAGAATATCGATTTAGACAAGTTGAGCAAAGAAAAGCACATGATTGATCCTTAGTTCGATTACCCCTGGTTATGGTGTCAGGAACGGTTGGACCTCATACCGACAGGCGAGTCCCCTTCTTTGGAAGTATCCTGCATTTTAAATCGGAGGTGAGTTATTTTTAAAATCTTTTTCAAAGGTCAGTTTGACTTGCAAAAGTAAAATTTTGCAATGATAACAAACACCCATTTACAAGAAACTATATTTGTATGAGGAGGTCTAGGCACAAGTTCCCAAGTGTTGGTTTGATTTAGAACCTCTATTTCATCCTTCATGGATTGGTGCCAACTGTGATGTTGTAAAGCTTGTTTAATATTAGTTGGCTCTTTAGGAATGTCAATTTGAGCAATAAAATACTTTGGATTGGGTTTGACAATCCCAAGCTGGCTCCTAGTGACCATGTGATGAGTCGATTGATCAGGCCTGGATTCAATTGGGTCAGGCGACTCATGAGGGAGAGCATTAGATGTTGATGATGGTTCATTAATAAGTTCATTGGCTTCAGTAGCAGCAGGTAAAGTCTCATGCGTTGGATTGTCTAGTGAAACACCATTGTGCTCTTGATCATAGTCTGAACTAGATAGAAGGTGACAATCAGGATGCTCATGTGATTCACAATGCTCATAAGATGGAGTTGACTGATCATCTGAGGGCAGCCACTCAGAGAAAATGGCTGCAATTTGGTGCTCACTATAAGATTTGTTAGTGGAGACAATGAAAGAAAAAACATTTTTGTCAAAAATTACATGACAACTAATGTAAACACATCCATTGGGTATATGAAGGTAGTGGTATCCTTCATGCACTTCACTATATCCCATAAAAACACACATTAGGGAGCGTGGGTCAAATTTATGTTGTGCATAATCACGCAAGTGAAGAAAACAAAGTGTGTCAAATACACATATAATCATATGTGGGTGCCTTGGAGAAACCATGCTCAAAAGGTGACACCTTGTTCAAGCTGAATGTCGTACCTTTGAAGCATCTCATCATAGGCCATGGGAATGAGCTTGTTTTATGGTTTTTACATAGTTCTCTTCGGCTACAACTGGAATGGTGTAAAGAAAAGGTAGAGAGATAAAAACAAGCAAAAGTATTTAGTGGGGTTTGGTCGATGTGATCTATATCCACGGTCTGAAAGGCTCTCTTCATCTAGGTTTATTCATCTCTTCTCTCACTTATTTAATATAAGCTGAACTGGGCAAGATAAAAGAAAATTTTACAAGGAAAGAAGGACAATAGTCCTCGATTAACATCATTTTCAAATTTCCAAAATAGTCAGGTCTTACTTATCATCTCTGCCAGCATGAAAACACATGATTGCCTTGGGTGTGTTTTTCATTTCCTTAGTTTGAGATGGCCATCCATTGGCAGTGTTGGCACTAACAGTCGCCTTGGTTTCCTTGAATAAATGATTCTTTGCTCTGTGAGACATATCTATCTTGATTGTTTTCAATGACAAGAATCTTGCTTTGAGTTTGAAACTTTCCATCACTGTGGACATTGCCATTGTGGGGTCTTGCCATACCTTGAGTCAATTTCCTTTGAGTGAGCCTCTTTTGAGTTTTGATCTTGCCTTTTTTGAAAGTAGAGATGTGAGCACTTTTCTTTGTTTCAAGCTGCTAAATTCAATTGTTTCCTTGAAAATATTGATCCAAATCCAAGGACGTGTGAGCACATTCCTTGCTTTTAAGTTGTTGAATTGTGATTCTTTTCGTGAACACAGTGAGCCCATGGACTCATTTTTAAAACTAAAACAAAAACAAAATTAATAATATACATGCAAAAATAACTTGAAACCATGCCAAGTAACTGACTCGTGCTAATGTTTCATTATATTTTTGTCTGCACTTTGTCTCTTTCTCTTTCTCTCACACATCCCATACACAAACACAGTTTGAGCAATTGTAAATGCAACACTAAAGGTATGTTGGGGTGCCACAATCTAAATCCCAAGGCAACCCGTGAGATTTAGATTCTCATGGGTTGTCGTGACTCAGGTTGCCTGAAATCTCATGTTCGGTCGAACATGAGATTTCAGGTTAGATTCTGAATGATCCAACTGAACGTCTCCTAAGGGTATGTTTGGCTGCTCCTTTTTCATGTGCTTTAGAATCTCAAGAGAAAGTGATTTTGAAGGATTCTAAATCATTTGATTTGGAATCTCATGAGAAAATGATTCTCATGTTCGGTTGGCTTAAGGAAATGAATCTCATACAAATGTGATTCATTTTCTTTTGTTTGGTTATTGTGACATGGATTCATTTTCTTATGTTTTAAAAATTTGGAATATGGATTAGATGTAACAGATCATGGATTGGATCAATATTTTTTTGGATTTAATGACCATGAATTGGATTATAGATTGGATCTATTGGATCAATGGATTTTTTGATTTATTATGATCATGGTTTGGGTTTATCATATTTGGAGAACAAGTCATTGCAGCTAGTGACAACAATGAATCACACAACTAAACCATGCAATTGAATAATATCACACTATTCAAATAAAGTTTCATATATGGGTCTTTGTTTTAACTATCACATGCAGTCATAACAAGTGTTGATAATCTGAAAAATATCATGCTGTTTTAATAATCAGGTCTACAATTTCAGATATTTCTAGACTCGAACCTTAACACAAATCAAATTGGTGGGGGGCCTAGATCCAATCTTTTGAAAATTGGGTCTGCTACAAAGCTGACACATTTTATACTTGAGGTTCGACCAAATTACATCCAAACCCATTCACTCATGTTGGTCTACAGAATTTCAGTCATACCTAGACCCAGACCCAAATATCAACCAGGTCAATTATGGATTTAAATATTAGAATCATTTAAAAATTATAAGAATTTTATTTGAATTATTTTTTGAATTCCTCTGCTCAAGATCCAAACACTTTGATCTTGGCATATACCCATATACCATAGTCCATTTTGAAACATTCATTAGAGAAGAGTCAGAGGTAATGGTGGTGGACGATATCCCTTCCGCACCACTCACCTCCTATCTCCCTTCCGCAGAAGAGTCAGAACCAGTGGCGGTAGACCTCGCCCATTCTGGCGAGCTCCTCCCTCTCCACCCGCTCCTCATGATAAGGTAAGCCTCTCATAACTGATAGTCTCAAACGATAATCCTCTAGGGTGATACTTGAAGTTATCATAATTGTTAAGTTCTCTAATGAATTTGGTAATCCCTTGAATATAGCAATCATTCTCTCTAATGTAGCGGTATGAAGATCGACTCATAAAGTCCAGCCGATGGCTCCTTGAATATAGCAACCACCTTCTCTAATGTAGTTGTATGATATCTTGTATAGTGATATTTTCTCTATCCTTATTATCGTGTAATCTTCTGATATTTTTCTTGTTATCGTGTAACCTTTTATCAATGTACATTGAATAACTGAAAACAGAATATATATATATTTATATAAACCCTGCACTCACGTGAAAGAGTGAGGTCAAGTAGTTTTTATCTATTATCGTTATTCTTTTATGGTATCAGAGCCCCAATCTCATTTGAGTGCTTCAATGGCTTCCAACATTGCCACAACCCACTAGAATGTCGTAGCAAGTCTCGTATAAATCAAGTTGAACAAAGAAAACTACCTTTTCTGGAGATCTCAACTTAAGTCAGTCATAATGAGTCAAGATCTTCTCAAATTTGTAGATGTCTCTTCTTCTGAACCCCTCAGTTCGTCCTCTCAGAAGGCAGAAAACAAGAAGATAATCCTGAGTTTTATATTTGGTGCGAGTCTGATCAACTTGCCTTAAGCTAGGTCAAAGCTACAGTTTTCGAGTCGATACTTAGCCAAATCATGAGAACTAAAACTGCACGAGAAGCCTAGGTCGTGCTAGAGAAGTCTCATGGCTCTTAATTGCCACTGAGAATTATGCTCCTGAAGAAGGATCTTACCTTTATTAAGAAAGAAAGCATGGACATTGACACTTAGCTAAAAAAAATCAAAATTTTGGTCGACTCTCTTGCTGCTGCAAATAGTTCTGTTGGCGACATTGATATGGTGCAAATCACTCTCAACGGTCTCCCCATCGAATATGAGAGCTTTGTCACCTCAATCACCACCAAAGCCACTTGTCACTCGTTTGCTGACTTTTATGATCTTTTGATCAATCAAGAAAGGCGAGTTATGAAAGTGCTATAGGATCGAGGCAACGAGCACTAGAGGGGGGTGAATAGTGCTTTCAAATAATGTCTTTGAGATTTTAAAGGATTTTGAGATTCGCAAATCAATCACACAAAGAACACAAGAATTTATCCTGGTTTGGTCTTCTAGACCTACATCCAGTCCCCAAGCAAAACCCGTTTGAGATTTTCACTATCAATCTTGTGTAACTACAAGATCATACAGACCAAATCCGGTCCTACTTTCAGTAACAAACCTACTGAAAGCAAACAACTCCTTTAAACAAATAAGTCTTTTACTTTTACAGAAAAATGAAATAATCAACTTACAATCAACCTACGAGCCCCTTCTTATGAATGCAAATGGAATGCAATTGGCTTTTGAGGTTGTTGAAATACTAAACTCACGAATTTACTGTCTCTCAAAAGAATTTGAGTGAAAATATCAAGTGAGTGAGAAAATAAATACTTGAATGAATAAGAGTGAAAAGCAAAGAATTTGATCTTTGTAATTCAATGTAATTCGATATGATTCAATGTTTTTTAGTGTGGAATGCACTCATATTTATAGTTGAAAGATTCCATACGTTGAGGGTATGAAAGGGTGTCAAAACAGTCCATTTTGAACGATCAAAATGTTTGAAAAATGAAAAGACACCTTTTAAAAGTTACAGAAAAATGGCAAAATTAGTCGGCTAGAACAGTAGTTAGTCGACTGAAATCAAATATTAGCAGACTGACAGTTATTGTCGGTCGGCTAATGTGTTTATCATAGCCGTTTAAAAATCTGAAGTTTTGAAACTTAGTCGACTAAAGAAAAAGTTAGTCGACTGATAATATCATCAGTAGAATAAAAAATCTTTCAGTCAACTGCTGCTAATTTTTTTGAAAACAAACATTCTATCTGGTCGATTGATAAAACCTTTAGTTGACTAATTTTACAAAAAATGATGTTTTTGCTTAGAAAATTTGGCACGAAAAGGTTGGTCAACTAGTGAGTCTATTGGTCGACTAATAAACATGAAAAATTAAGTAAAGAGTTTTCTAAAATGATTTTCGTGAAGAATTCTTTTAGAAAAGTTTTTCTAAAGACATTTTAGGTGAAATTCAATCAAAATATACACTCTAAGTAAGGCTCTTACAAGAATCTAAGACTTTTAATGAATTTTATATTTGCACACTAGTCTTCAATGATTTTTCATTGAATTCTTCAATTCTTGTCATCTTTCTTCATTGCCTTAGTTGAAATGCAGTTGATTCACTCGTTCATCATCAAAACCTTGTACTTGAAGTATCGTGTACGACTTTATTGTCGTAACAATCTCCCCCTTTTTGATGATGACAAACTAGTCAAAGATGGAGCATTTAGATGCATAGATGGAGATTTTACTCCCCCTATCAATATGTTGTAAAACATAAGAAGTTAGCACAATCAAAGCATATATATATATATATATATATATCACATATGGATTGTTTTGCATTTCCATCATTACTTCATACATTTCTAAAACTTTTTCAATTATGCAATTTCCATGTTTGTCTTTTTCTCCCCCTTTGTCATAATCAAAAGGAGTAAGTGTAGTCATAGCATAATCAAAATGCAAATTCAAGTTCAAAATATTGCAACCCAGAAATTAGCAAAGTTCAGTAATAACAGTAAGCAAAATTCAAGAGAAGTATTGCTTGATCATTTCCTTGAGTTCAGCAATGTCCTTCTGAATTGACGAAAGTTATTGAGTCACATCTTCACGAAAAGTGTGTTGATGTAGCTCCAAAGCTTCAATTTGTTGCAAAATTTCATCATTATCTTGACTAGCAGAGACTTTCTTTCATTTTACTTGAGATGAGAGTGTTACAGGAAATGGTGATGGTTTATAGGGTTCAGTTTGATCAAAATTTAAAAGAGGTAGATATTTGATTTTCATTCATTTAAAAACAGTTTGATCAAAGTATTCCTTTTGTTCAATAGATTTTTCATTGGTTAGGGGTACTTTAAAATATTTGAAGATACGGGTAAGAAGACATCCATACGAAAGAAAGGGTTTTTGTTTCCATAAAGTAGTAAAATACACGTTGGCCCAATTTACCGAAATATTTCCAAATAAGACGTAAAGAGCCATAGAGAGATCTGTGGAATAGTAATCAAAATATCCAATTTTAGGTAGAACATTGTGGGCAAGAATTCATCCAGCAATGCGAGCGCAAGTTTGAAGATTGGTATTCTTGAAAGGAGGACAATGAGGTGCATCGAAAAGAAGAATTTGTTCAAAAATTCTTTCATCATTAAGTTCAACAGTATTGAAAAGAGTTTCTGAAGGTGAAATATCTAGGATTTGTCCACGAAGTTTAGAATCAAACTCAATTTCAACATCGCGAACAAGAGGGGAAATAAATTCAATTTCATGATCAATTTGTAAATTAGTGTAAAACAAATGGATCAATAAAGGATAATGAAGGGGGTCTGCACTGGCGTCAAAAAGATGTGAAATGCCTGTGAATAATTTTCTGATGTTGTAGCGAGAAAATAGGTGAAACAAAATATTTTGACCTGGTAAAATAGGAAGTGCAGAAATTGATCCAAAAGTATCATATAAAAGAGGATTTTTGAGTAGTCTAAGAGAAAATTCATGACGTGCTTATGGTGTAGATGGAGGGGAACCTTGTGCGGAGGCTGTTTTCTGATGAGACATGGTTGTTAAAAACGAAACATATTCACCTGTCAAAGAGAATTGTTGTCGCGGGGAGTGGCTGATCAACAAGGTCTTTGAGAGGAATGGGTGGAGACGTTGTTGATGTCGACTTTCCAATGACGTCCGGTGGGAGAAAAATGTCGTTCGGCGTCATAGAGGATAACCAATGTTGTAGAATCACTTTTGTCACAGCAAGAAGGTTTCGGCAAGAGATTAAAATCTCCTAGGGTTTATGGAGGATGGTAGCTATCTGCCGAAGAAAAACTGGAGGAGCCTTTGTGCGATGCAGACGGTGCTCCATTGATACGTTGGAGAGGATATGATGGACAATAGGCCTTCCACGATTACAGTTTCTGTTAGTGGCCGAATCAATCGGTGGGAGCAGTCCACCGAAAAGGGATGTTGAGTTTCCACGGATTTTAGGCAAGAAGGAAGAGGCGATAAAGGGTTTGAAGAACAAGAGGTGATGCGGTGGATGATGGCAGGTGAGAAGATGTTGTTGCAAGCGTCGACTCCTGTCATGGCAAGAGGATTCCGGCGAGAAGGAGTTTGTCCGGCAGACAGAAGAGAAGGAGTGTTTGGCTTCCGAAGAGGGAAAAAAAATAAGGGTAAAAAAAATAAAGATTGCCCCTTTTTAAACAAAGACAGTATCAGGTCCCTTTAGTTTTAAATTAAAAAAAATAACCATCAGTCGACTAGAATTTTATCGGCCGACTAAAAAATCTGATTTTGAGATTTTTTCAAAAACAAAACATTTTTTTAAAAAAAAGTTATAAATCTAAAAATGAGAAATGCCTAGTTCTCTCCTTATTCTCATAAAATCTTCATTTTTAAGTGGTTTAGTGAAGATATCGGCATGTTGTGCATTAGTGGGTATAAAATTTAACGAAATATCTCCTTTTAACACATGATCCCGTAAAAAATGATGCCTAACTTCAATATGCTTAGTTCTTGAGTGCTGAACAGGATTTTTGGAAAGATTTATAGCACTAGTGTTATCACAATAAATAGTTGTTGTGGAGTAATTCAAACCAAAATCTTTTAAGGTTTTTTTCATCCATTGTACTTATGAACACGCTAAACTAACCGCTATATATTTTGCTTCAGTTGTTGAGAGTGACACTGAATTTTGCTTTTTACTAAACCAAGGTACTAAGGAATGTCCTAAGAAATGACAAGTTCCACTAGTACTCTTGCGATCAGATTTGCTTCCAGCAAAATCTGCATTACTATATGAAACTAAATCGAAGGAAGATGATTTCGGGTAGAACAAACCAAAATCTGAAGTATCTTTCAAGTATCGAAGAATTTTTTTTACTGCAGTTAAGTGAGATTCCTTCGGATTAGCTTGAAATCTAGCACACATACAAACACTAAACATTATATCAGGTCGACTAACAGTTAAGTATAATAGAGATCTGATCATACCTCTGGAGAGCTTAGTATTTACATTTTTACCATTTTCATCTTTGTCAAGAGAAGTAGTTGTGCTCATAGGATTTCTTCTTGATTTTGATAAGTCTATCTCAAATCTCTTAAGAAGTTCTTTTGTATACTTAGCCTGGTTGATGAAGATTTCTTCTTCAATTTGCTTTATTTGAAGTCTAAGAAAGTAGTTCAATTCGCCCATCAAGCTTATTTCAAACTCTTCCTACATAGCTTTAGCAAATTTTTTACAAAGAGAATCATTAGTAGAACCAAATATTATGTCATCAACATAAATTTGCACAATAAGAATATCTGAATTAAGATTTTTAATAAACAAAGTGGAGTCTACCTGGCCAATAAAAAAACCAGATTGTTCTAGAAAATTTCGTAGTCTTTCATACCACGCTCTTGGTGCTTGTTTCAGTCCGTACAAATCCCTTTTTAATTTATAGATTTTTTCTGGATATTTCTCATTTTCAAAGCCTTAAGGTTACATAAACTTCTTTATTGATGTGTCCATTTAATAATGCACTCTTAACATCAATTTGATATAACTTAAAATTTATGTAACTAGCAAAAGCAAGCATCATTCGAATTGACTCCAATCGAGCCACTGGTGCATAGGTTTCATCAAAATCTATGCCTTCTTATTGATTATAGCCTTGTACTACTAGCTTTGCTTTGTTTCGAATGACTTCGCCATTTTCGTCCAACTTATTTTGGAAGACCCATCTTGTTCCAATTACCGGATAATCCTTTGGTCTATCAACTAGATCTCATACATCATTCCTAGTAAATTGGTTAAGTTCTTCAGACATGGCCAAAAGCCAAAATTCATCATCACATGCCTCATTAATATTCTTTGGTTCTATTTTAGATATGAAAGCAATATATTGCAATTGCTTTCTAGTTTGGATACCACTCTTTATTTCTTCAATAATCTGCTCATGTGGATGATTGGAAACTTCTTTCCAAACCGGTGGAAGCGGAACATTTTCTTGAGAAGTGCTCTCTATCAAAGGTTCTTCTTGAAGTATGACTTCTTCTCCTTCGCTTAGAGGTATAACCTGCTCACAATTCTCATCAAATGCAACATGTAAAGATTCTTTAATGCAAGATGTTCTTTTATTAAAAACACGATAAGCTTTGCTTCTAGAAGAATATCCAAGAAATATTGTTTCATCTGATTTTGAATCAAACTTATCAAGATTATCTTTGGTATTTAACAAAAAGCATTTACTACAAAAAATTTTGAAATATGAGATCTTTGGTATACGATCATAATACAATTCAAAACATGTTTTATGTAAGATTGGTCGAATAAGAACACGGTTTAAAACATAAATGTTGTATTCACTGCTTCAATCCAAAAGTATTTTGATAAATTTTTATCTTGAAGCATGGTTCTAGCACATTCTTGCAAAGTTCTATTCTTTCTTTCAACAACTCCATTTTGTGGAGCCGCTCTAGGAAAAACAAAGTTGTGAGATATACCATGTAAATTACAAAACTTTAGAAAAGATTCATTTTCAAATTCACAACTATGATCACTACGAATTGTAATAATAGATGTAGATTTTTCATTTGTAATTCTTCTACAAAGTTTAGAAAATTCAGAAAAAGCATCATTTTTGCTTTTTAGAAAAATCACCCAAGTAAATCAAGAATAATCATCTACTATAACAAAAGCATACTTGCTACTATTCAAACTTTGAATTCTAGATGGTCCAAAAAGAACTAAATATAAAAGTTCAAGATGACGTTTTGTAGAAACTATATCTTTTGCTTTGAAAAAAACTCTTGATTTGTTTACCCATTTGGCAAGCATCACATAAGTGGTCATTCTTATATGATATTTTAGGTAGGCCTCTAACAAGATCATTCTTGGATAACTTAGAAATTAATTTAAAGTTAACATGTCCAAGTCTCTTATGCCATAACCATTGAATTTCATTTGAAGCAATAAGACATTTTTCATTAAAAGTGGGCAACTCATCTAGATAGAGTTCATATACATTATTCCTTCTTTTACCTTTAAAAATGATCTTTTTAGATTGAAAATCAGAAATTAAGCATAAATCATGTTCAAAAGAAACGTGAAAACCTTTATCACATAATTGACTAATGGATAATAAATTATGCATTAAATCTTCTACTAAAAGAACATTTTCTATCAAAGGAAATTTTGGATTACCAATGTTACCAATACCGATTACTTTTCCTTTGTTATTGTCACCAAAGGTGACGGTTCCTCCATCCTTACTTTGGAGGGTGGAAAATAACTCCGGTTTTCCAGTCATATGTTTGGAACAACCGATGTCCAATATTCATTTGCTCCTTATTTTGTGTACCTACAACAAAATTGGAAGACAAAGCATTTGACCCCTTTCTATTTTTGGGTTCATGAGAGTTCGTCCTAGGAACCCATATCCATTTAGATTTTGGTTTCCTTTGATAATAAATATTCTTTCTATAAAAAGATTTAGCATTTCTAAAGTAATCATGTCTAGGCTTATAAGCATTATAAGTACCATGATTAGATGCATTTCTATTATAACTAGATAATTTAGTTCTTTGAACAAATGGTTGAGAATTTTGTCTTTGATTCTCCATCACATAGTTTGGTCTATTTTGAGTATCAAAGAAACTATATCCCAATCCGGTTTTGTTAACCGAGCATCTTTGAGAACCAAGAAGTCTTTCTAGATTCTCTTGTTCATTAGTGAATTTGGTCATTATAGAAAGAAGATCATTTGATTTTTCTTTTAGACTTGTTATTTCATCTTGTAAGAGATTGGTTCTAATTCTAATTTATTTTATCTCATATGCTTGGCAATAGTTTTCCTTCTTAAGATCTTCTATCTCTTGAAATAACACTTTGTTTTGAGAGTCAAGAGTTGAATTTTCAGTTTTTAACTCTTTACTTTTAGAACTTAGACTCTTAAATTTAGCATATAAATCATTAAATGCTTCTAATAAATCATCATACTCAAATTGACTTACTGAGTCTTCTTGTGCTATAAAGCACATGTTGGCGACTTCTTCATTAGTTTCTTTATCGGAAGAGGAGTCACTATCATCCCAACATGCTTGAAAAGCTTTTTTTTCTTAAATTAGTCCTTACTCTTGATTTTGAGAAGAGGACAATCTTTCTTAATGTGTTCTGCCTTTTTGCAGTTAAAGCACTTGACTTCATTAGGATTAGAAGAATCAGTTTTCTTTACCTTCCTTTGAAATCTTCCATTTTTGATAAATCTTTTGAATTGCCTAGTGATGAGGGAAATATCTTCATCTTCATCTGAGTCTTCAGAGTCAGAGGTGGCCTTGAAAGCAAGAGATTTCTTCTTGGGTTATTCTTTTTGTCTGTATTGAAGTTGAACTTCATATGCCATAAAATTACCAAGTAAGTCTTCAAGAGAAAGGTTATTTAATTCATTGGCTTCCTCTATAGCTGTAGTCTTTCTCTCCCATTCTAACTAAATCCACTTGCGAATATTCTTTCTTAAGGGATTTGAGAGTATTAATAATATCGGTCATTCTTGTTACCATGTTCGATATAGACTCATTTTGCTTCATTTTAAATAATTCAAATTTATGAACCAAAGAGGCAATCTTAGATTCCCTTACCTTTGACGTACCTTCATGCGTTACAAGAAGAGTATGCCAAATTTCATTTGTTGTGAAACATTGAGAGATGCGATTGAACTCTACCTTGTCAACGGCACAATACAGCGCATTCATAGCTTTGGCATTGAGTGAAGCAATCTTCTTTTCTTCATTGGTTCATAGGTTGAAATCAGTTGATGGTGTTTGATACTTTTCTGAAACAACTCTCCAAATTTCGAGATCCATGGATTGTAGAAATATTGTCATTCTTACTTTCCAATATCCATAGTTTATTCTGTCGAAGAGAGGAGGACGAACAGAGGAGCATCCTTCTTTGTGCTGAGATGATGTTGTTGTCATGCTAGATGATGATAAGATAAAAAAATAGCAAACTTAGCTCTGATACCAAATGAAAGTGCTATACGATCGAGGCAACGAGTACTAGAGGGGGGGTGAATAGTGCTTTTAAATAACGTCTTTGAGATTTTGAAGGATTTTGAGATTCGCAAAGCAAGCACACAAAGAACACAAGAATTTGTTCTGGTTCGGTCTTCCAGACTTACATCCAGTCCCCAAGAAAAACCCGCTTGAGATTTTCACTATCAACCTTGTGTAACTACAAGATCATACAGACCAAATTCGATCCCACTTTCAGTAACAAACCTACTGAAAGCAAACAACTCCTTTAAACCAATGAGTCATTTCCTTTTACAGAAAAATGAAATAATCAACTTACAATCAACCTATGAGCCCTTCTTATAAATGCAAATGAAATGCAATTGGCTTTTGAGGTTGTTGAAATACTCAACTCACGAATTCACTATCGCTCAAAAGAATTTGAGTGAAAAACTAGAGTGAAAATATCAAGTGAGTGAAAAAATAAATACTTGAATGAATAGGAGTGAAAAGCAAAGAATTCAATCTTTGTAATTCAATGTAATTCGATATGATTCGATATTTTTGAGTGTGGAATGCACTCATATTTATAGTTGAAAGATTTCATACGTTGAGGGTATGAAAGGGTGTCAAAACTGTCTATTTTGAATGATCAAAATGTTTGAAAAATGAAAAGACACTTTAAAAGTTACAGAAAAATGACAAAATTAGTCGACTGGAACAGTAGTTAGTTGACTGAAATCAAATATTAGCAGACTGACAATTATTGTCGGTCAACTAATGTGTTTATCATAGCCGTTTGAAAATCTGAAGTTTTGAAACTTAGTCGACTAAATAAAAAGTTAGTAGACTGATAATATCATCAGTAGACTGAAAAATCTTTCAGTCGACTGTTGCTAAATTTTCTGAAAAAAAACATTCTGTCTGGTCGACTGATAAAACCTTCGGTCGACTAATTTTACAAAAAATGATATTTTTGCTTAGAAATTTGGCGCGAAAAGGTTGGTCGACTAGTGAGTCTATTGGTCGACTAATAAACATGAAAAATTAAGTAAAGAGTTTTCTAAAATAGTTTTCATGAAGGGTTCTTTTAGAAAAGTTTTTTTAAAGACTTTTTAGGTGAAATGCAATCGAAATATGCACTCTAATTAAGGCTCTTACAAGAATCTAAGACTTTTAATGAATTTTACATTTGCACACTAGTCTTCAAAGATTCTTCATTGAATTCTTCAATTCTTGTCATCTTTCTTCATTGCCTTAGCTGAAATATAGTTGATTCACTTGTTCATCATCAAAACCTTATACTTTAAGTATCGTGTACGACTTCATTATCGTAACAAGTTATAATGCTTCATTTGAAGCAAGCAGAAAATCAAGAATTCTCTTAAACTGCTTTTACGGTCTCTTAGGGAAGAGGTCATGGTCGTGGCCCCTATAGGGGTCATTGGAATCAAAGTCGTAGTCAGGGCAGAGGTTCCTTAGAAAATTTTAATCAACCCTCCAATAATTCTCAAAATCAACGAGGCCCTATCCTTTGTCAGTATTGTGGCAAACATGGTCACGTCACAAAAAACTGTTGGGATATTCCCAAAGCCTTTTCCGCCATGTCATTACACCAATTAACTGATGATCATTGGTATCCTGACACTAGTGCCACCAATCACCTAACTATGGATGACCAACAATTTGTAAACAAATTCCCCTATTAGGGCAACAATTCCATTATGATCAGGAATGATAAGACGTTACCCATATCTCATATTGGTGATTGGGTTTTATCTTCTCAAGGCTCTAAGTTTGATTTAAAGAATGTTCTTCATGTGCCCAACGTTGCGAAAAATTTAGTCTATGAAAAAAAATCACGAAGGATAATAATTATGTTTTTGAATTCACTCTCCTTGAATTTTTTGTTAAGGATCAGCAGATAAGCAAGATTCTTCTCCAGGGACTGAAAACCAACATAGGATTCTACCCAATTAAGGTGAGTGAAACTTCAATGATGGCAGCCTGTGCAGGACTTTCAGCTACGTTTGATCTTTGACACTAGCACCTTAGGCATGCAAATAAGAAGATCGTCTCTTTTCTTAAATCTAATAATGTTATTTCTTTTAATAATAAAAGTACTTTAGTTTGTGAACACTATCTTGTTGGAAAAACTAGAAAACTTCCATTTGGACGTTCCCTGTCAGAGAACTTACAACTCCTTAAACTTTTACATGCTGATGTCTAGGGCCCCGCTCCAGTTAGCTCACGTGAAGGGTTTCGTTTCTACCTGTTAATCATGGATGCTTTTAATATTTTTTTATGGCTATTTTCATTAACAACAAAATCTCAAGTATTTGACTATTTCAAAGGTTTTAAATCTATTGTTGAAAGTCAAATTGGGTTTTGCTTTAAATCTTTACAATTCAACAATGGTGGTGAGTTCACAAGTAGGGAGTTCGAGACTATCTACAAAGCAATGATGTTTTTTGTCGCTTCTCTTGCCCTCACATGTTTGAACAAAACAGGCTGGTTAAGCGAAAGCACAATCATGTTGTGAAAATGGGCCTTAGTCTCTTAAGTCGTGCATCCCTAACCTATGCCTTTTGGGTTGATGCTTTTTGTATCGCGGTCTACCTTATCAACAATTTACCTACTCTAGTACTCAATCACAAAACACCCTTTGAACTTCTTCTTAATCGGTCCTCTGAATATCATCACCTTTGTGTTTTTGGATGTGTATGCTATCCTCTTGTTGCCCCCTACAACTCCACCAAGTTTCAACCAAAAACCAAATCTTGCATCTATCTCAGTTATTCTCCTCGTCATAATGGCTACATTTGTTTTCATCCTACTACCTCTTTTCCTTATATCTCTCGTCATGTGCTCATTGATGAGTCTCACATTACTCCTCCTAGTGTTTCCTCTCATGTCTCTATGTTCGCTCTCACACAATGGGACATTTCCCCCATGGTGGTGTTAGTCAATCCCTTACCCTCATCTGATCCTCTCCCATTATCATCTGCTTCTGACCCTGTGCCTGACCCACCTGATCTCTCTTCCCCACCAATGTCTCCTACGTCAGATTTCCCTGCGCCCTATTCACTCGATTCCAACTCTCCTGACTCTTTAGCCACTTTTCTTGTGCCTGTTTTGACCATCCCATTGCCCGTTCTACTGATCACATTCATCCGATAACCCGTTGAATGATGGGTTTGCTTAAACCCAAATCTTTCTCTGTGTTTTTGTAACCTATTGCTTACATTGCTTTCAGTGTATATATGTTTTAGCTTGAGCCCACCACCTACAAACAACTTATCAAGCATCAACACTGGCGCTCTGCCATGAAGGATGAATACGCTGCTCTCTTACAAAATCACACCTCACATCTTCTTCCACCACAACCACAGTTGAATATGGTAGGTTCTAAGTGGGTATATTGCATCAAAAAGCATGTTGATGGTTCTATTGCTCAATATAAGGCTCATCTTGTTGCTAAAGGTTTTTATTAGAAAGATATTGATTTCTTCAATACCTATAGTCCTATTGTTAAGCCAACCACCATTCGTGTGGTTCTATCCATTTCGGTCTCTTTTAAGTGGCACAATCATCAACTGGATTTCAACAATGTCTTTCTTAATGGCTTCTTTGATGAAAACATTTATATGAGCTAACCGCCTGGCTTCGTGCATCCCGAGTTTCCTTTTCATGTTTGTAAGCTTGATCGAGCTATCTATGGCCTCAAGCAGGCTCCGTGGGCTTGGTACCAGCGCCTGAGCTCCTACTTGGTTTCTCATGGCTTTGTTATTTCTCAATAAGATGCTTCACTTTTTATTTTTCAGCAAGGCAGTCTTATTATTTATATTTTAGTTTATGTGGACTACATCTTCATCACAAGCAACTCCTCGTAGAAATCTCTCATCTTATTTCGCATCTTGGTGTGACCTTCTCTATTAAGGATCTTAGGTAACTAAGTTACTTTCTTGGCATCGATGTGTTCTATTCCTCTGAGTGCGTGACTCTCTCTCAGTAGCTATACACTCTCACTTTACTTCAGTGAGCTCGCACGGCTGACACCAAACTCGTCTCTACCTCTATGAGCTCCTCCTCCAAGCTTTCCAAAGACAACTCGCCACTGTTCTAGGATCCTACACTCTATCACAACATTGTTGGTGGTCTACAATATGTCTCTCTTACTCGTCCCGACATCGCCTTTCCTGTCGACAAGGCCTGCCAATATATGCATCAACCGACTAATGCTCACTAGACACTTGTCTAAAGAATCTTACGTTACTTAAAGGAGACTTTGCATCATAGCCTACTCCTTCAATCCTCCTCCTCTCTTCAGCTCAATGCTTACTCAAATGTAGACTAGGCAGGTTATCCTAATGATCGCAAGTCTATTGCTGGCTTTGTTTGTCTTTCTTTGTCTAAATATAATTTCTTGGTCGTCCTGCATGCAAAAGACCATGGCTTGTTCCAGTACCGAGGTTGAATTGTTCCAATACTGAGGTTGAATATAAATCACTAGCCAGCAATGCCTCTGATCTCCTTTGGTTACACTCTCTCCTATGTGAACCCGGGTTTCCTCCTCGCTCACCTCTTGGGTTATGGTGCAATAATATTGGAGCTCTCTACCTAGCTGCCAATCTTGCCTTTCATGCTCATACCAAGCACATTGAAATTGACTTCCATTTCGTTCATGATCACACTTGCAAGGATCACCTTCAAGTCCAGTTTATTTTTTCTCATGACCAGCTTACGGATAGACTAATTAAACAGCTATCGCTTGCGCACTTTGTTAATCTTCATCACAAGATCTATGTGCACCCCCCATTGAGCTTGCAAAGGCGTGATAAGATAAGCCTCCCATAACCGATAGTCTCAAACAATAATCCTCTGGGATGATGCCTGGAGTTATCATAATTATTAATTCCTCTAATGAAGTTGGTAATCTCTTGAATATAGCAATTGTTCCCTCCAATGTAGTAGTATGAAGATCGACTCATCAAGTCCATCCGATGGCTCCTTGAATATAGCAATCGCCCCCTCTAATGTAGTTGCATGCTATCTTATAGAGTGATATTTTCTCTATCCTTGTTATCATGTAATCTTCTGATATTTTTCTTGTTATCGTGTAATCCTTTATCAATGCACATTGAATAACTGAAAACAATCTCTCTCTCTCTCTCTCTCTCTCTCTATATATATATATATATATATATATATATATATATATATAGAGAGAGAGAGAGAGAGAGAGAGAGAGAACAACCTTGCACTCACGTGAAAGAGTGAGGTTAAGCAGGTTTTCTTTATTATTGTTATTCTTTCACCCCATGCTATCTCAACCACTTGAAAAAAAAGGTTAGCTATTTTTTAGCGAAGCAGGAACAAGCCCTCCTATGACTTCCTTTGACAATGTGCAACGACAAATTGGTGGGTATTGGACTTCATATAGGAGAGAGGAGGAAACATCATCTTCCTCTATAAAGACGTTGCAGACCCCGTGAAGCTCTTCTACTAATCATAGCATATTAGACTCGTGAAACATTCACGGGTGAGATTGAAAATCATAAGGCAACCCGTGAGAATTGAAATCTCAGGTGAGCTTATGATTTTTAATCATTTTGGTTAAAAATCACAAGTGACTCATGTTCGGCAGCTCATGAGATTTCAGTGATTTTAGAGTCATTATTCAAAAACCAGAGAAAGTGATTCTAAAAAGAAGTAATAGGATGTGTCCTAAGTGACACAATAATTCTTTAATAAAAAAATTTAACAATAAGCAAAACCAATTTTTTTGCTTATTCTTTAATCGAAGTGTGGAAAACAACATTATCAAAAGTCAAAAAAAATGTATTCACATGTGAAAAAAGATCTTACTAAAAAAACTTGAAGGATTGGTTGAAATAGTCATCGATGAAGTGTTGTCGATGTGTGTTTCACCAAAAATAGTTTTCAAAAATTTTGCCAAAAAAGAAGAGGTTTGGAGACCACAAAAATCCTAGGTTATGCGATAATAGCTCTAGGTTGCACATCAAAGGTTTTAAGAAACAAAATGCTGCTTTTAATGCTTATGCAATTCTCATGCTGAAAAGGAATTTTACATCACCTCATACAAAACTTCATGATTTTCTCAAACCTTTTAGGAATTTTGCAAACATTTCAAGAATTTCTTAACCACCAACTTGAAACTCTTGACAAAATTCATACTCTAATTGCCTATATATATAGGTAAATTTGCACACTAAAATAGAATCTCACATCTCTTAAAGTTGACAACATGTGAAAGTTCATAAATTCTACAAACTTTTCATGAATTCTGCATCGAAAGTAGACTTATGTAGCCACCAACATGAAACTCTTGATGAAATTCACAATTAAAATATTTTCTCAAGTAATGTCGCAAAATTGATAATTCTGCATCAGGGTTACGAAAGAAGCCATGAGAAGTTTCACATGGGGGTTGTGAGGCAGAAAAGATTGCACGTTCATTATGTAAATATGCTTTGTTGGGATGTAAATTAGCCATTTTTGCATAGTATATTGTGCAAAATTCATGATTTTTATGAAAATACGGTGCACATTTTTTTTATTGAGATTTAGCCAGATCGAGAGACAGTAGAAACATAATGCACAAAAGTCAAGATGTCCACTGACGTTAAGGGTAAAAAGGTCCTAATAAAGTCAAGAAGCATTGAAATTAGACATTCAACATATTTCAAAATGTGGTAGAGGGAATTGAACATCGGGGTTCAGCTTGGCACAGGACCCGGCTTACCACATGGGATACCACTCGGTGGTAAAAAAAGCATGCATTAGTTATCAAACCACTTACATCCTTCAACTTGAATGCTTTTTGAACCGACCCACCTACCCAAGTGTATGGAGCCCTCAGGGTGCTTGTTATTGGTAACCCTTAACTTTTGCATTCACCCTAGTAGAAACAACCCGTTTTTTTATATTTTCATGATTTATTGTGGATAGTCTTATGATCTATATAGTCTGTTTAGTAAAAAATAAGTTTTAGATCCTCCAATGACATTATATAAATAGAATTTTTAAGGGTTTCAAATTTGAACCGTATCAAAATTTTACAATTTACAAAATCATGTTTTTACATAAAAACAACTCAATTCAAAGTGCATTTCCTAGTAAATGAATCATGCAGAATGAATGATGTGGGGTCTAGAAAGTACATTACTTAATAGCGTAGTCAATATTTTCCCATATATACACATGTACACAACCAAAATTTCTTGAGTTTAAAAATCATGATTTTATTTTAAAAATATATGATCTAAAATAAGGTTTCTAGTAAACAAACTTTGTGCACTTGGGTGAACAACATCCCACACAATCTAACCTCACAAATGTAATCAGCATGGTTAATACCTTGGTCATACTATTTCATAGTAAAGTCATTTTTTTCCGTCATCTAAGTGACACATTATGTGCAGTTTTTTGAGCCCTTAAAATCCTCCTTATACATCCTAATCATGTGATTTAAAATTTATTTTTTGCAAACCGTGTAGATCACATCTGTAGGATTGTTTAATCATTGATCATTTTATTGAACAGTTCAATGTTGGTGGACACCTGCTAATTTCTTTATATTTATATATACTTTCATTTTTAGATATATTTTATATTTTATATATACAATATCTTTTGATATTTTTTAAAAAACATATTTTCAAAAAATTATGAGATTTTTGCTTACAGAGAGATTCATGACATGGGTATAAAACTAGGGCCACATTTGTGTGCCATGGAAAAGAGCTCCACAACAGCCTTTCCGTGAGCTCTTTTCCGTGGAAGAGGAGTAGGACCCCTTCCTCAACGGAAACGATTACCACGGAAAGGGTGATGGTGGTGGTGGAACGTTGAAAACGAGCTCCTCTTTCAGTGAGAAAACAAAAGCTCGTGTTTGGGTCACAGTGGTGGCCCTAGGAAAATGCACAGAGTTGCGTGCATTTCTGCGGAAAGCCCCCTTTTCGTGACATGCAAACATGCCCTAAAAGTTGTGGAGAAATGATCACGTTTGCTTACACGTGACAAAGCTTTGGGACCAATTGGAAGCATAGTAACAAATATCAGTGATATTTTGAAAAAATATTGAGCTTTTATTGCCAGATTTTCAAATCCCGATATAATCCTGAATGCTATTTTTTCAAAATAATTACCGTTTTGAAAATATCATGATTTTATCAGAATATTATCACATTATTATTACAATATTAACAATTTTATGTTATTATTTCTTATTATATTTTGTATATTTTCTTGTACAAAGTAAATTTCAATCGTACCAATATTTTCACGAGATTTGCTCCCAAAAAACAAAAATTTTAAAATATCGCAAGATAATCCCTTTGCCGAGAAAATCTCGAAACCCAGATTTGTGACTACGATGTTAAGATTTTGAGGACGATATGCGAGATATATTGAATTTGATAAAAAAGTTTGGTGGGTATTGAAAGTTAACACCAATCAAACAACACGACCCCCCCATTTGGTCTCGAGGATCAACTTTGTTTTATCCTTGAGCGAATTCGGGAGGAGTCTGAGCATTGGCGAGATATTGAACAAGGTGGGGTCTTACTGGTTCACTCGCAGAGCCGACAAGGAGATCTCCTCCGTCGGAGACGATCTCAATGTACGGAAAGAAAACCCTTTCTCTCTCTCCTCATTGTTTCTCTTTCTGATGATTCTTCTATGATGGTGATCATGTTGGTGTTCTGAATTTCGACACCCACCTTTCTTTTTTCCATCGTATCGATTTCATTCATTGTTATTAGTCTATTTGGTGGCACCTTTGGTCGTAGTTCTCTCGTTGGTGTTTGATAGCTTGCATGGTTTTAAGGGATGAGAAGGGTACCGTTTTTACTTCTGTATGTTGAATCCTGATTCATTTTTTTTTTAAATTTCTGAGTCGCATATTTGATGTTTTGGAAATTCGTTCAGTCATTCCTAACTTGTCCACAGAAAGTAGGGCAAGTGGGGAGAGTGCATTTTATTCCAGAGAGTGATTTCCCAGATTATCACATTTTTCTGGATAGAAGGGTGCATCCAAACGCCCGATAAGACACAAGGGTATCTTCCTTGCACCGTTACCCAGACCACTTAAAAAGATGGAAACAGAAGTTGAACACTGGGTTTGCTTTATAAATTGGGGATTCTTTGTTGGTCATAAGTTATGAAAAGGGAGAATTGAGAAACTCTGCAACAAATTAGAAATAGAAAAAGATCAAACAATAGTGAGATATTCAATTTACGTTCACGTCTTTTTGTATTTCTTGTTTCGTTCATGCCAGAATCTCCTGATCTTTAGCTTCAATTGGCCTTTTATCCGTCCTATTGTCACTCCTGAACCTTCTCTGTGTGTTTTTCCATGCACTTAAAGAAATATCTCTGATTCTTTGTGGTCTTTGGTCTTCTGAGGTTTGACATCTTTTCAACCCTTTTGTCCTACCATCAGTGCTTTGTTGGTGGATTTCAATGTTAAACTTGGGGATTTCTGTATTGTTGATTGCTCTAAATTCGGCATTTGTCTTGCTTATTTCTCTATTGACGAACAAGACCATATCTTCTTCTTTATTGATGTACTCACTGAGTTTGTGAGGAGCGTCTTGCATTTCTTCCAGTGCCAGTCTTCATCCTAAGTGTATCTTTCATCAACTTTCTCTATGCACACCCTAACTCTTGATATCTTTGCACCTCATATACTTGGTGCTTAGATTTTGGCTCTTTGCTATACTCTTGCCTAGTGATTGTTTTGTCCTACTTTCCACTGTCTTGATTAATGTTTCTTGGAATGCCTATTTTATACTTTGAGGCCAGAAAGATTCGTTGCTCTCTTGTTCAATGTAATTTTCTTGGCTATGCCCTAGATATTATATATTTATCATGATATTGTCTTAATACTTTCTTGGTATATCACTTCATTCAAGCATAATATGTTTTTCTATTTTCTCCCTTATCTGTTCTATCTCTTGAAATCAACTCCAAAAGGGCCATGCACTTCTCAGTTTCTTCAGTCATTCCATCTTGTAAGCTTGTTACTTAATCCATTGCTTCTAATCTAGTGGCTGTACTTATGGTAATTGGGCTGATATAAACTACTTATAGTGGCAAATGATATGCGGGATCATCACATGATTATGTTATTGTGATTGATCTCTTGTTGCCACCCATGCCTAATCCAACTTCATTTTGTTATACAGAACCATTAATAGCTCATATTTCTTATCATATCTAGTTGGTTTATGTCATGTGCTTGGTCTCTAGGCAGTGTAAGTAGCAGTTTAGTATCACTAACAACCTATAGAGATATGAAACACAGGCACTACACTTTTAGTCCCATAACATATCCTCATGCATATGCAATTTCATAAATTTAATCGTATCTGTTATTGTGCAGCCATCACACAGTCTTACAGCTGCCAAAAGACTGATTGTGTTATGCACTGTGGGTATGCATGTATAAGTGGTAATTGGATGCTTCCACATTCTTAGAGATAGAATATGTAATCTGTCATTTGCCCAAAACAGTCAGCAGCAGTACTGATGGTTCCTCTCCAATGTAACCAATTAGGTGTGATGGTCAAAAACTCCAGAGAGGAGGCTAAGGTTCAGTAAAAGGGTATTTCAAACAGGATGAGCTGAGCTCTGTCAAATCAGGTGTACTGAAGTAGCTTGAAATACCTCCTTAGATTGGTGCATTGTGCCACAACATTGTATTAGTTGCCTAGATGGAATCTATTATTGAGGAAGATGAGATTGAAAAGTCATTATATGCTCTATTAATGAACTAAGGCTGTGGATCCTCAGGGTTTCTCCATCTCTTTATTCCAGGAGTTTGAGCCTTTTTATGGCCTGCTTAAAGTGAAATTATTGGAGTTTGACTGAAGATATTTAAGAAGCCTTTCTTAGACCTCATTCTACAAGAAGTAAAATAATCGATTTAGTATCCTCTACTTCTATGTTTAGTTGGAGTATTTTTTATATCATCCCCAAAAATTTTGGCAGGAGGATTGAAGAGAATTATGGCAGAACACTCTGAAGTGGCAACGTGCTTCCTACTACTTGCTCACGGGGGCTATTGGTGGCAGAATGATGATTCTCCCCACTGATGTTGAAAGTTGACCTTGAGTGTGTAAATCAGATGGTTTGTTGAGCTTTTATCATATGCTAAAGTGCATGGTTTTTTAACTAAAAAGAGTAGTTGGATGCAGTCTTATATTTGCTTAGATGTTTTACATCTGTTTGATCAACAAAGAGCCTGGCTATTTGTCAAGGCTTTCAAGAGCAGCTGGCATGGATACACCTCCCAAGTCTCTATTTGGAAGATTTGAGAACATTGGATCACAACCATCTTTCAAATAAGGTGATTCCGTTTGAGAGTTTGGTGGAGGCTATCTTGTGGGCTGTTCAGGAGCTCTTCGGTGGATTTCACGTGTTTGATATAGCAAACAGGTACATCCAATTTGTCGGAACAGATGGGAGTTTAAGAAATGAGTCATCACTACGAAATCCACTATTCACCACCACTGGCACGGCTGCTGCACTAGCAAGAGCTGCTTAAAGCGCCTACTACATGAAGAGAGTCCCTGCAGTTAAGAATGCTTATTTCAAGCTGGAACCTATCATTTGATTTGATTGCAGGAGCATGTTCTGGTTGATTAATCCTTTCTTCTTTTGTAGTTCAAAATGATCGTTGTACTTTATGTTCTGTATCTCATCTGTCTTTCCTTCAGATCAAATATGTTTTTATGTCTTGATCTCAGCCTGTTTATGTAGCTTAACTTGACATTTCACACTAGCTGCTGCCTGATCCATTTTAACTTTATGAACTTCTGGGCTTTCACAGGCATAATGATTTCAGACTTGAATGTCACCATTGTAGTGTGGAAGATTATCTCTGCTACTTAGTTTATCCATCCTACCTTAGCACCAATTTCAGAAAGATATGGTTATGACCTGATGCATGGCATGAGTTCACAACACGAGTTCGTGATTTTCGAAAACATGACATGAGAACATGAATTTATTTAATTTTTTAATTAATATAGCTACACAACATAGAGTCTTAATTTTAGATCTTAGAATTAGACAATGCCGCAAAAGGGATAAACAAAGAATAGATCCTAGAATTAAGTGGTGGGTACTGAAAGGAGCTAAACAAGAAATGTTTGTAGAGCAGGTAGTTAAGGAAGCTGATTGGTGTCTCAAGGAGGATTCAAAATCAATGTGGAATAAGATAGCGGGTGGCATGAGAAAGGTGACTAAGGAGGTATTGGGTGAGTCTAAAGGCGGTGCACCGCTAGGTAAGGATACATCATGGTGGAACGAGGATGTCAAATTAGCTATTAAGGTTAAAAGAGAGTGTTATAGAAATCTAAGTAAGAGTCGTGAGAATGAGAATTTGGAGAAGTATATGATAGCAAAGAAAGAAGCTAAAAAAGTAGTTCGAAACGCGAGGGATAAGGTATATAAGGAGGTTTATGACAAGTTGGATACCAAAGAGGGCGAGAAGGATATTTATAGGCTTGCAAAGATGAGAGATAAAAAATCGAGGGATCTGGGTATGGTTAGATGTATCAAAGATGAAACACAAAGGGTTTTAGTCAAAGATGAGGAGATTAAGGAGAGATGAAAAGATTATTTTGATAAGCTTTTTAATGGAAGTCATGCTCAGGATCTTGGAGACTTCTCCATTCCTTTTCATGAGATAATCGTGACTTCATGCGCAAGATTCAAAAGAAAGAAATTGCAGAGGCTTTAAAGAAAATGAAATCAAGAACGACAGTTGACCCAGATGGTATACCTATCGAGGCTTGGAAATGCTTGGGAGAGAAATGTTTAGAATGGTTGACAAATCTTTTTAACAAGATTTGACGGACAAATAAGATGCCTAATGAGTGGAGGAAGATTTCTTTGGTGCCTCTATATAAGAATAAGGGTGATATACAAGATTGCACAAACTATCGTGGTATAAAACTCATGAGTCATACTATGAAACTTTGGGAGAGGGTGATTGAGTCTAGGTTGAGGAAGGTTGTTATGATATCGGAGAATCAATTTGGTTTTATGCCTGAAAGATCCACTATGGAAGCTATACATCTTCTTAGACAACTTATTGAGAGAAATAAAGAGAGGAACAAAGATTTGCATATGGTTTTTATTGATTCGGAGAAGGCATACGATAGAGTACCTAGGGACGTTCTCTGGTGGACAATGATGAAGAAAGGTGTTTCTCTCAAGTACATTAGTATAATTAAAGATATGTATGAAGGAGTAGTAACCAATATCCGCACTTGTGGAGGGGTGATAACTAATTTTCCTATAACGGTTGGTTTACATCAAGGATCTGCTTTAAGCCCTTTCCTATTTGCTATAGTGATGGATGAGCTTACGAGATCAATTCAAGAAAATGTGCCGTGGTGTATGTTGTTTGCTGATGATATTGTTTTGATTGATGAGTCTAGAGCTGAGGTTAATGCTAAGTTAGAATTATAGAGACAGACATTGGAAGCAAGAGGTTTTAAGTTGAGTAAGAGTAAGATAGAATATATGGAATGCCGGTTTAGTAAGCAACAAAGTAGTAATGGGAGTGTAGTGAAGCTTGGTGAGTAAGAAATACCAGTGGTTGATTGTTTCAAATATTTGGGATCTATCATTCAAAAGTATGAAGAAATTGATGGAGATGTAAATCATAGGATAAAGGTTGGGTGAATGAAATGGAAAAGTGCAACTGGAGTGTTGTGTGATCGTAGAATGCCATTGCGGTTGAAGGAAAAGTTTTACAGGACGACTATTAGACCCGCTTTACTATATGGTACAGAATGTTGGGCTGCCAAGAGACATCATATTCAAAAAATGAGTGTAGCTGAGATGCGTATGCTTAGATGGATGTGTGGAAATACAATAAAAGATAAAATTCAGAACGAGGAGATACGTAAGAAGGTAGGCGTTGCACCCATTGAAAATAAGATGAGAGAGAATCGTTTACGGTGGTTTGGACATATTCGGCGAAGGCCTAATGATGCTCCAGTTAGAAGGATGGAGAAATGAAAAAATATACTAGTTAAAAGAGGTCGGGGTAGGCCTAGGAAGACATGGATGGAGATGATAGAAAAGGATATGAATGCTTTGAACCTCACCGAGGACATGACATTGGATAGAAATGATTGGAGGAGAAGGATTCATGTAGAAGACCCAGAATGATTTTCTTTTTTGGTTCATATCGCCGACCCCAATTGTTTTGGGATGAAGGCGTAGTTGTTGTTGTCATTGTTGTAAACCTATTTTTGATATTTTAATATATATAAATATTAATTTTCTTGATATATAGTTAAAAATTATTATATATTAAAGAATATTAAAATAATGTTCATATGTTTCCGGGTCATGTCAGCATGTCATAGCATGCTCGACTTGTGTCCCTAGATACGGACCCTAAATGGCATATCACTTTGACATAGCTTAGCACATTATATGGTGTATGTAAAATACTCTGCTCAGAGCCCTGTTTTTGTTATCTACATGACCACAATGCTACATGCATTCTCATTTCTCTGCTACAAGTGTTTGTGCCCTTCTTAGAGGTTGTCAGTGTTCCTGAGAAAAGCATGAAAAAGATTATTTTCTAATGCAATTGCTTGTTTCTTAAAGATCACTTGTTGTGCCGTTATCCCATTCGTTACAGGAGCAGCATTCAGATTAAGCGCTTTGTCATGGCACAAAGAATACATCTGCCACTATCGCACCTGATGGAAGTTATCTGCAACACAAGCTGCCCTTGATTATCTATAATGCTGAATATACTTAGAATGAGGCGACTGATGACTGTTAAATATAATTCATCAGCAAACTCCCCATGCCTTTCCCATAATGAGTCTGGGGAGTTTGAAACATAGTAAAACTAATGTTCTTGGGAGTTTCTCGGCAAGAAAATCTTGGGAGATTTTGAAAATTTACATTTTTATCAGGAAGTTCTCAGGAAAATATCAACTTATAAAAATATGGCAAATAAAATTTTTTCTTGGTATTAGTTAGTAAGAATAGTATCGTACACCTTTCAATATCAGTCAGATGTTGCACAATATATATATATATATATATATATATATATATATATATATATATATATATATGTTTAATACGTGCATGGGTAAGATACTAAACATTTTACTATGGGTAACATATTACTTCTTTGAGCGCAGGGACAAAGTATTAGTGTGGATATATTACTTGTTGAATTTTATCGCAAAAATATTGTGAGATTTTCAAAAATCTCGGTTATATTTGTGACTATGGTTTGAAATAATGCACATTTCTGTCCTTTGTTTTTTATATTCAAATGAGATTTCATTTTATTGAACATCTCTAATTTATGTAGTATGAGCGTGTTGAATTGTTTAATGGATGCTCAGAATGGTTCCTTGCAATCCTCACATTACTGCCCTATTAGCAATGTCTAGTCTATGAACTGCAAAATGGATTCTTGTGGGTGCATGAACAAAAGGGTTCTTTGCAATGTTTTTCAACATATCATACACAAACACGTTAAATTAGGGAGATTAACTGTTGTATAATGTATACAACATATCTTACACAAATTGTATTTATTTTCTTTCCATCCCTTTTCTCTTTATCTCCAATCCAAACTAATATTATTTTTTTGCTCTCTTTGAAAAAATATATTTTTAATTTTGTTTTTTTTGCCAAGATTTTTTCTGATTTTTTTTTTTTAAAAAAATACATTTTTAATAATATCCTAGAATATTCCCTCACCAAGGATATTTTGAGAACAAGATTTGTGACTATGCTTCTCTTTAGGCCTTGAATCTACAATATTTGTTTTTTTATGACGAGAAACTCTCATTGAAGCCACCAAAGCCCTTGATTTACCAAGGCATACAAGCCACCCGGTACGTAAGACCCACAAATTTTTTGAAATTGTTAGTGAAATTTTTTGATCAACGAGAAAATTTTGATTTCTTGTTTGATTGACATATGTGAGTGATTAAGGATTTAATTTAAATTTTCCTGGCTTGTTTTCAGTACAATTGGCCATTTTGGGTAAACTAATAGATAAACTAGGAATAATTGATTTAATTATCAAATTATTATTGTATGGTTGAATTAAATTGATTAGGTTGGCTAACTACATTGTAAGAACATAATTAGTATGTAATTTAATCAAATTAAAAAAATATATGCAGAGATAATTCCATGTATTAATTATTTTAATCCTTATTGGATTGAATTTGGATCAATTGGATCTGGGTCCAATTGGAGATCCAATGAGGAAGGACATGGAGATCTAATAAACATATAAATATATATAAAGAAAATAAATAAATAATATAGATAATATATATTAAAGAAAATGCATTGGATTAGATTTGGAGTTGGATCAGGATTGGATCCAACCCAAACCTAAGGTGGGGGTCGACCTTCCATGTGGGGCCCTCTCATATGCCACATGCACATAGAGAGGGGAGATGCATTGGAAAATGCACGAGAGGATCTTTCTCTCGTGCATATTCCAATGAAGTCCTAGGAAGAGATCCTAAAACTAATCCCAAAGTGGATAAAGCCTTTTAAAAAACATAAAACATATTTTCTTTTTTTGTGAAAACTAAACATGTGCTTTTTGATTTGGCTCCTACATTGAAAAACATTTTTGAGAGGGCCTGACCTCATCTCAACCCTCCATCTTATAGTTTTAATCTTAGCCACACATCTACCTCAAACCTTAGGTTAACTCTATAAATTGGTGTAAAAAAGGTGAAGATGAGTCATTATCTCTCCCATTTTAAAAAATTCTTCTCTTTCCTTGATCTCTCCCCCCCTTTCAAGATTTTTCTTGCAGCATTTGTGAAGCTTGAAGTTTATTTTTCAATTTCTTTTCTCTAGTGTGTAGGGTGGGGTATCATCAAAGGACTTTACTCTACATGATTTTGAGGAGATTATCTTGTTATTGTGCTCTTATGAGGTTTTGATATTAAAAAATGTAAGTAAACCTACCAATAACTAGTTGTTTATACTTTGACCTTTATGCACACACACATATATATATATTGTAATATATGTAGGTATGAGCATGGATATATATGGGAAAAGCCTTTGTATATACTTATAGATGCTCTCTTTAATCATTTTGTAAACTAATTATAGTTTCAAAAGGTTAGATCTCATGTATTTCGATTTTCAATGGTAGTTTTTCATTTTTAAGTCATGTTCTTATTTATTTTGAGCTTTAATAGTTGTTTTTCATTTTTAACTCATGTTCAATGTTAGATTTTATGTATTTTGATTTTTAATGGTTGTTTTTTATTTTTAACTCATGTTCATGGTTAGATCTTATGTATCTTGAGTTTTAATAGTTGTTTTCTATTTTTAACTTAGGTTCATGGTTAAATCTTATGTATCTTGATTTTTAATGATTATTTTCTATTTTTAGTACATGTTCATGGTTAGCGCTCATGTATTTTTATTTTCAATGGTAATTTTTCATTTTTAACTTATGTTCATGAATAGATGTTATGTATCTTGATTTTTAATAGTTGTTTTTTCATTCTTAACTCATGTTCATGGTTAGATTTTATGTACTTCGATTTTTAATGATAGTTTTTTATTTTTAACTCATGTTTATTGTTAGATCTTATGTATCTTGATTTTTAATGATTATTTTTTATTTTTAAGTCATGTTCATGGTTAGCTCTCATGTGTTTCGATTTTTCATTTGTAACTCATGTTTATGGTTAGATCTCATGTATTTTGATTTTTAATGATAGTTTTCTATTTTTAATACATATTCATAGTTAGATCTCATGTATTTTGATTTTTAATGATAGTTTTTTATTTTAAATACATGCTCATAGTTAAACCTCATTTATTTTAATTTTTAATGATAATTTTTTATTTTTAATACATGTTTATAGTTAGATATCATGTATTTTGATTTTTAATGATAATTTTTTATTTTTAATATATATTCGTAGTTAAATTTCATATATTTTGATTTTTAAATAATAGTTTTTTATTTTTAATATATGTTCATAGTTATATCTCATATATCTTTTTTAATACATGTTCATCGTTAGTTTTCATATGTTTTTATGGTATGTGTATATGTAATACAGATATACCGGGATTCGAGGATGTGAACCAAAGGTGGGTTCTAAATGTAGAACCGCCCAAATGTTCTAAAATTCTGGCCTAAAGGGCGGTGATTCATTCTTGTTTTTTTAAAAAAAATATGAAATCATTTTTTTATTGCTGGCCGGGTTCAGACTAGACCTAAGCCAAGTTCTAGTTTAGGTTAGGTCCGAACAGCAGGTCTATTTAGACTAGACCTGAACATGGTTTTGGCTCAGACTAAACTGAACCTAATGATCCTTCCACGAGATGGATTTGACGCATATATCTTTTTAGGGAAGGAAACCCAAAAAAAAAGAAAAAAATCAGATGCAGACTGCCTCCCTGTTTCCGTGAATCTACCATTTTCAGGTTATATTAATACTTTTAATACTATTTTGTCAATAATAAATACAATTTTGATATTCTAAAAAATCCAAAAAAAGCGACGTTACTTTGCGTATCCGTGTTTCGTATCCGCGTGGGAGAATCTTCACGGATTTTGACTACAAGGCTTGTGGGCCCCAAGTTCTGTCGCGACCGATCTACCCGATTCGAATCGCCCGATTTCTTCCATGACTCGGATAGGTCGGTGGACTGGAGCGTTCCTGAATCTGCGGGACCCCGCGTCCTTCCGTACATCTCCACCTCCTCCTTCCCCCTCTCTCTCTATGGAAACGACCACAACCGCCCCTTAATCACAACTCTCTCTCTCACACACACACAGAATCACAGAAAGAACGAAGAAGGAAAAGAAGAGGAAGATAATTTTGTAGGGCATCGTGATCGTGATCGTGATCGTGATCAATGGCGGGGACCGTAGTGCCACCGACATCGACGGCCCTGCCCGCTCAGAGCCCCATCGCCGCCACCCCGGCGGCCCGCACCTTCTTCCTCCGCCTCTACGACGGCGCCCGCTCCGGCATCTCGCAGCGCCGGCCGTGGTCCGATCTCGCCGACCGCAATCAGCTCGCCAAGCCGGACTCCCTCGCCGAGGCCACCGCCCGTATCCGCAAGAACTGGGCCTACTTCCGCGTCAACTACCTCATCCTCCTTTCCGCCGTCCTCGCCGCCTCCCTCGTCACCCACCCGGCGTCCCTCCTCGCCCTCGTCCTCCTCCTCTCCGGCTGGATCTTTCTCTACCTCTTCCGCACTGAGCCCCTTGTCCTCTTCGGCCGCACCTTCACCGACCGCGAGGTCCTCGGCGGCATGCTCCTCCTCACCGTCGTCATCCTCTTCCTCACCTCAGTCGGATACCTCATCATATCCGCCCTCATGTTCGGCGTGGCCATCGTCTGCGTCCATGCCGCCTACAGGGTCCCCGAGGACCTCTTCCTCGACGAACAGGACCCAGCCGCTCCCGGAGGTTTCCTCTCCTTCCTCGGTGGTGTCGTCCCGGCGCCAGCTTCCGTTGTCGCCATGCAGGTCTGATCCAGGCGATGCTATGTTCAGGTGCTTCTACTTGACAATAAGGATTTAGGATCGAGTCTGAGATCTTACAATGTAGATCATGATATTCTTCCATTTTGTTCTTAAATTCGTCTGTGTGTTTTTAGATGGATCCTTTTTGTTTGTTAATGGATCTGATCAGCGGTTCATATTTGACAATTATTGCTTTTGAATCTCGGTTCATAGTGGGAAATTGTAGACAATTTACATCTTTGTTTGAATTTATTCTTCAATACAGAAAAAACTTCAGATCTATATATGTTTTTGAGTGTTTTTCCTTTTAGGAAATTTTGGTTCTATTTATTTTTGATGTGATACTGTTAGATCTGAAACATGCGTCTGCCAATGTGTTTCCTTCTTTCTTTTCTTTTCTTTTTTCTTTTAAATTAGGGGAGCTTTAGATCTGAAGTTATTTGTGATGAATTTTTTATCTGTTTATCATGGATTTTTGCTGATCCCAAGATAATAAATCAGTGGTCTTCTTATGAGGATCTATGCATTTTCCCCCCAATTGAATGGATTGATGGTGTTTATGCAGACAGATAATTTAATTATGATTTGCGTTTCTTTTAGGGTTTGATTCATTTTCGTTCTCGTAATTAGGTGGAATTGTAATGTTAAGATGGTTGATTGTTTCATTCTGTTTCTGTTGTATTTGTTTGACAAATGTAGCTTATTCACAACTTTCCTTTGTTCTTCTTTCTTGCTATTTGGTTGGTTTCTTAATTCATCTCAAAATTTTCAGTTTAGAACGAAAGCGACTGTTTTGTTATCAATAGCATTAATATTGAAGCTTGAGTTTTTCTTCTTTTGAGATTCTTGGCTTTTTGCCTTATGTTTCGAAAATGTTAAATATAAAGACTTATGACTCGCACCTGCAATTGGAGGCGTTGCTCTATAATTCCTTTGCTCTATTTATTGGCAGCAATTTTAGATCTTCTTTCTGTTAGTTTGAAACTGTTGGATTTTACCTAATTCATTTGGTAGGTTTAGTACTTCAATTCTTCAAACTTTTCATTGTATGATGATATTATTGGTTTTTCATTTGTTAGTTTATCATTACCTTGGTTCAAAATTGAAGATTTGCACAGATGTTGAACCCATGTTTGGTCTGCTAGGCATGAAAAAGCTGATGGTAGTGACTAGTGCTGCAGATTGTCTAGCCAATGCCTTGATAGAGTTAATTTCCATGTTCATAGGCTTTTCCTTATCATTTAAATTTGTCTTTCCTCACCTTTTTAAGGGTGAAAAAAATGATCCAGTGCAGTGCCAACGGTTGATCAAATTGGAAGTAGGAAAGACCCTTTTTCTGATTTTTCTTGGATCTTCTTCCTGCTCTGCAGCAAACCATTCAGAGCCAATTTCCGTTCTAAACAGTTCAAAGATACTTGTTTATGTGTATGGAGTCTCCCATAGTGAAGGCTGAGAATCTTCAACACAAAGATGACAAAAGTACAGATTTCCATGAATTATAACAACAGAGTTGCCACTTGCGCTCCATGGATAAACATTTGGAGTTTTAGTTCATCTTGCTGTTTGGTATTTCATGTAATAAAATGGTATGCTGTATATCTGGTTGCTATGCGAAGGGTCTCCTAAAGGCCTAGGCGTGTTAGTCAGTCAACTAGAAATTTTCTTTGAGAAAAATAGGAAAAGTATATTAAAATGCTAAAACCAATGGAAAACATGTATTCATTGTGAAATTAAACGACATAGGAGAAAAAATGCATGAGAAACAACACACACACACACACACACACACATATATATATATATATATATATATATATATATATATATATATATATATATATATATATATATTATGCTACGGCATCAACCTAGCAAATGGGTGGAACCCCTTTTTTTCTGTTTTTTTTTCACATCTAACACCTTAGATGTGATCTACATGTTTTAATTATTGGGAACCGACTTTTGGATTGTCGGAATCTGACCTGTGTACAGGTTTTTTCGGCGATCCAAAAATCGTCTATGAAAACATGTTTTTTTGTCGGAAAAAACATGATCCAATAATCAATTCTTACTAAATTGAGCATGCTGCCTAGGATGGCCTACGATGCGTGTTGTCTAAAGGGTGAAGTTAACATGTTCGATCTTGGTGCAGTGGTATGATAGCCGAGCCCTCTCCTCGTTCTGCCTGCTGGCCTGATAGTAGCCTTCGACCTTTTGCCATTTCTAAGGAAGAAGAATTCTGGCTCGGCTCGGGAAGGCACTGGCAACAACGGAAAGGAAGGGGTTCTTGTAGCTGTTGCACCCGCCCACAGAGCAACAGATTCAACATCTACTAAAAAAATCCACTTCTGATAACCATGCCGCTGCTAGGTTGTGTGGAATGGTCGAGAGCGGACCTTTTGGATATACAATCCAAGTTGAGAGTAGAGTGGAGGGAACAACCGTCCGATGAAAAACAACATTCATGTTTGGTTCTGAGAGCACTTTTCTTATAGAGAATGAATCGTTCCCTTTCGTTTTCATTTTCCGCGGTGAATTAACCACTTTTGGTGCCCTATCTATTATATCTCTCGAGCCCTGAAGAAACCCCTCCTCCTGTGAGGCCCGAAAAAAAGAAATTTTTTTTATTATAACTTGGATTCGGGTCAGATCCAAACCCGACCCAGACCAAATGGAGGCACTGCCTCCCTCGTGTCTTTTAAAGACAGCGAGGCAAAGTGGGGAGGTTCTCGAAACCCCCATTCCCCTCTTTGCTCTCTCGTCTCTCTCCCGACCGACCCCCCTTGCCGATCTTGCATTTGACGAGCACAACCACCGGCATCCCACCACCGACGACCCTCCTCCCCCCGGCGAGCTCTCCGGTGACCTCCAGGTATGCATTGTAATGAGATATACGGAAATACAAAGAGTGCTATAAGCACTTACAATGTCCAACAATGGACAAACAAAAGAGATAATAGCCAAGTCCACAAAGGGACAACACAACACAAAATATAAATGTCTCTTTATTGAAAGAGAGAGAGCTCTCAAGAATGAATGAAATACAAAGGGGTTCACCCCTATTTATATAAAAGAAAAGAAGAGGAAGGGAGGCCTCATGACCTCAAAAGGAGAGCCACAAAGGTGGCTCCCATGGAGTCGTTGGGAGCCAACGACTCTATGGTGGGGCCCCTTAAGTGGCTTTCAAGAAAAATAAAAAATAAAAATAAAATAATTACAAAAATAAAAAATAAAGAAAAATAAGTACCCCTATCGAGTACTGAGTGAAATGACCATAATACCCCTATCGGGTATTATGGTGTATTATATATAGATGTAACGATACATATATTTTAACACCCCCCTCAAACTTTATGGGGAGATGACTGAAAGTTTGCCAAGAAGAAACATGAAGCAAGGGGCATGAGGTGCTTTAGTAAAGAATTCCACCAGCTGGTATTTTGAAGTGACATATGGAAGGGTAATTGTTCCTCGTAGAAATTCATCCCGAACATAATGATAGTCCATCTCGATATGTTTGGTGCACTAATGGAAGGTGTGATTGCTTGCAATATATATGACACTCTTATTGTCACAACATAGTTTTGAAGCTCCAGCAATATCAACCCCCATGTCTTTAAGAAGACTGCGAAGCCAAACTAGTTCCATTGTTGTGGTTGTCATAGCCCGATATTCGGCTTCAGTAGAAGACAACGAGACTTTCTGTTGCTTCTTGCATCTTTAGGCAATTAAGGAATCTCCTAAAAATACACAAAAACCAGTAGTTGAGATTCTATCATTAGGGTTACCTCTCAAATCTGCATCAGTATAAGCAAGAAGGTTTAATGAAGAAGATGATGATAAAAATAGCCCTTTATTTATAGTGATTTTGATGTATCGGATGACCCGGAGTACGACGCTCATATGCACAGTTGTAGAAGCATGCTGAAATTGACTTGTAGAGTGAACCACATGAGCGATGTCTGGTCTGGTGATGGTTAGGTAAGTGAGAGATCCAATGAGTTGTCTGTAGGGTGTGAGATTTTCCAGAAGAACCTGTCCTCCAACCTTAATTTGGCATTAATAACCTCTGGAGTCTTTACCTTTTTATCATCTGAAATGCCAGACTTGGTACAAATATCTGCAACAAGCTTTATCTGTGACAAAATATATCCTCTAGGAGAATATGCAACTTCAATACCAAGAAAATATCTAAGAAAGCCTAAATCAGACATGTCAAAATTATTTTTCAACATGGTTTTAACATGAACAATACTATTTTGATCGTTCCCAGTGATAATCATGTCATCAACATAAAGCAATAAGATAACAATGCTAGTACCTGTACTTTTAACAAAAAGAGCAGTGTCAGTATAACATGAGAGAAATCCTAATTTAACCATGATATCACTAAAACGATCATACCAAGCCTTGGGGGCTTGTTTAAGACCATATAAGGTTTTTAAGAGTTTAAGAGTTTGACCTTGTCCAATATTAATTCCAGGTGGTGGATCCATATATACTTCATTTAAATTCCCATTTAGAAAAGCGTTTTTCACATCGAGTTGATATATATGCCATTTTTTGAATGATGCGACAACTATTAGAGTTCTGACACTAGTCATTCAGGCTACAGAAGCGAATGTTTCCTCATAGTCGATTCCATATTCCTGCGAATATCCCTTTGCTACTAACCTGACTTTATATCTTTCTAAGGATCCATCGCTTTTAGTTTTAACTTTAAAGACCCAGCGACATCCAATAGGTTTTTTATGCGGAGGGAGTTTGACTATTTCCCAAGTATTAGCCTTTTTTAGCCCATCTAATTCTATTTTCATGGCTTCAACCCAATGTGGTAGAGTTTTAGCTTAATTATAGTGAGCAGGTATGAGTGTAAGGTTATCAAACATGCTTGATAATTGGGTGCTAAAGACTCATAGAAAACAAACCTATTAGGGGGTATTGATGCTCTAGAAGAGTGCCAAATGGGGGGCTCTTCTGAAGATTCAGAAATTTGAGAGTATTTTTCTAAGGCACTAATAGGTCTTCCTTGATCTCTCCGGGTGTAAACATTGATATTTTCATTATTAACACCACTTGATGGTGACATATCAAGATTCGACACATCACAAGTGTCTTCTATGTTCTCAAGATGATTCATAGAATCATCATTTATGTCATCAATAAGATCATGTAAAAACATATAATCACTTTCATTTGATTTTTCCATTTTTTTAAAACCATTTTCATCTTCTAAGAAAGTTACATCTTTTGAAACATATAGTTTGTCATTTTCGAAATCAAAACACCTATAGCCTTTTTTATTTTCCCCAAAACCTAGAAAAACACATTCAATTACCTTTGGAGACAACTTATCTCTCTTATGCAAGAGAACAAAGCATTTACAACAAAAAATACGAAGATGATTGAAATCCGAAGAAAATTTAAAGAGTTTTTCATAAGGAGAGACATTTTTTAATTTTGAGGAATGCATTCTATTGATTAGGTATGTTGAGGTTAAGACGGCTTCGGCCCAAATATTTTTTGTGATATTTTTAGAGACAAGTAATGTTCTAGCGGTTTCTATGATATGCCTATCTTTCTTTCCGCTAGTCCGTTTTGTTGTTGAGTTCTAGGACATGATCTTTGCTGACAAATTCAATTTTGAGTTAAATAGTTTTGGAATTCATTAGATAAGTATTCACCACCAGAATCGGTTCTCAAAGTAGATATATTACTTTGAAATTGATTCTGAATTTTTATATGAAATTCTTTAAAGAAGGAAAATACTTCTGATTTGTGACTAAGAAAATAGACCCAAACATATCGAGTAAAGTCATCGATGAAAGTGACATAGTAGGAGTAACCCCTTTTAGACATGACCAGAGATGGTCCCCAAACATCTGAGTCCCCCAATTCAAAGGGTCTTGACGAGAGAAAAATTCTAGTTGAAAAAAGAATAAACTTCATTTTTTCAAAAATACAATCTTTGCAATTAATGTCTTTTTTGTTACAAAATTTGTTTTCAAACGGAAAAAGATACATTTTTGAATAGCTTGGATGACCAAGCCTTTTATGCCAAGTTTCAATATTTTTTTCTTGGACATAAAAACAAAAATAGTTTGTAGGAAGGTTTAAATGATCCATATAGTTGAGGTCCCCCTTCCTATGGCCTTGCCCAATCCGCTTCCTGGATCGGAGATCCTGCACAAAGCAACCATTAGATGAGAAAGATATTTCACATCCATGTTTGGCAATTTGGGACACCGAAAAAAGATTTAAATTTAGTTTTGGGACAACTCTAACTTTTGGAACAAAATTTTTTTGAGAATTTTTTGAGTTTAGCGTTCCAATACTAGAGATTTTCAAAAAAGTTCCATCGGCCGTAGAAACACAAAAGCCTTTTGAATTGGTGCAAATATCAACTAAGGCATTTTCATGAGGGGTCATAGGAAAAGATGCTCCGGAGTCTAAGATCCAAGAATACGTACCGGGTGATGATGTAGACGCAATGGCCGCACCCGATATGGAGGAAGTAACTTTAAGGATTTGTTGAAGAGCCATGGATATTTGACCAAGGGTTTCTTTAAGGTCTCCATTCTTGCCTTCATCTTCTTTGGTGGTAGATTATTCAAGAGAGGCCACCTTAGGCTTGAAAGTTTCATTGAGCTTTGGGCAAGCGGGTTTAATGTGACCCGACTCATAGCAATGATGGCATACAATCATTTTTCTTTCTCCATTATAGTTTCCTTGTTTTCCAAAGTGGGGGGGGGGGGGTTATAGGTTTTTACATTATTGTCGGGTTTGGAAACGACAAGCACTTCATCAACATTCTTACTCATGCCAAGCCTTGTTTCTTCTTGAGTTATTTCGGCAATAGCATCCTCTATTGGAGGAAAGATGGATCTATGGAGAAGTGATGACCTCACTTGCTCAAATTCGGGACGTAGTCCAAATAAGAATTCAAACAATCGTTCTTGTTCCATTTGTTTTTGTCTCAATTCGACATCTTCCATAGCAACCCATTTTGGCACAAAAAGAGCCAACTCATCCCATAGTGGGTTTAAATCACTATAGTAGTCTTGAATACTTGAATCACCTTGTTTGGAGGTTCTAATTTTTTCTTGCAAGACATATGCTCTTGCAAGATCCTTTTAGGTATACATACCCTTCATAAAAAACCAAACCTAATTTGCCCGATGAAATTTAGCTATATATTAGCACATACCTTGAGTTCGACATTGTTTATAAACCAAGCAAGGATTTTTGCGTGGTTACTTTCCCAATCTTCAACTTCTTTTTGGTGATTTTCAATGGCTTTGAGGCGAGCATCTCCCTCAAGAGCCTTTTTTTGTCCACCTTCGATCTTTGTGAGCTCCAATTTAGGTTCCGGAATGGAACCTATAACATAACCCCAAAGTTTCTTACCTTTGAGGTTGTTCTCCATTGTCGATGCCCACATCATGTAATTCTTTCCATTGAGTTTGAAGGATAGTTCAATTTTTGCTTCCATAATGCCACCAAGAAGTGAGAAGAAGGAAGATGATAGATGGAAAGTATACGTACCACGGTTCTTCCTTTAAGAACCGAGTGGCTTTGATACCATGTAATGAGATATGCGAAAATACAAAGAGTGCTAGAAGCACTTACAATGTCCAACAATGGACAAACAAAAGAGATAATAGCCAAGTCCACAAAGGGACAACACAACACAAAATATAAATGTCTCTTTATTGAAAGAGAGAGAGTTCTAAAAAATGAATGAAATACAAAGGTGTAACGACCCCAACTCATACCCTTTGAAAATGCGGAATAAAAGCATTAAAAATTGCCCAAATCAAAGTATTTGAAAAGATGTGAATGGCTGGTTCTGTTCGTCTATTTGATATATCTCGAGTAACCCTGAATTGGGGCCTGAGCAAACTTCTGAACAGAGGTTTTGTTGAGAAACCCGTATCCCCTCTATCGAGGCTGGTATCGAGTCATGCGAGGCATGTAGATACCACGATAGCGGATGAGATTCTAGAAAATCGCATGCCAAACGTAGCACAAGTTGTTGGCTGTTTCAAAAGATAAATAATGTCAAAAGTAAAGTTTGAGAAACATTACAGCTTTGTGAAACACTTCTGTTGAGGCTCCTATTGAGGAGCTATACCCCTTTCATCCTAGAGTACTTGTAGTCGTGCACTACACGCTAGTATTGTGATGATCGGATGAGACGGTCGTGCGACCTCGAGCAGTGCTAAACGCACAATATTGTAAACATATAAAAAATGCGATCGCCTTCACAGGTAAGATGCTCATTTGGTCAAAAGATCGGAGCATATAGAATGAGTCGTCAGTTAATTTACTCTTAACGTACTCATTCGCCCTTGTGTTTCTGTCAAGGTAGAGGATAGATCAGTACAAAACTCCAATGGACAGGTTGTTAACAACCACCCCACGGGCAAAGATCCGGCCTCCCCGATCATTGGAGTTAGGGTAAGGGAGTACCAGACATTATCCTTGGTGGTAGATCTCATGGACTTCTGCAGAAGTTGGATGCATCTGTTGCCAAGTATCTGCCTTTGGGGAATCCTCTCTTGGCTAAAGCCGTCCCCTTAGGATCAGACTCAACTAACTATTCGAGTTATTGAAAATACATAGAATAACAGACGCCCAAACTAGTCTCAGTTGTTTCTATGATTTGTTTGCGCGTACCCGCAGGCTAGGAATTATCGAAACATAAAGTCTGTTCACACTGATAGATGGTTCATGAGACTTGCTTTTTGCGTGGTAGTTCACAGCTTATGATCAAATGAATCATAATGCTGCGTTTGACAGTTGCACTGCTTACTTGCTTTGAACTGTTTATCTGCTTTAAACTGCTTAGTATACTGAATTAACTGTACTTAATTCAGTTTCCTGTAGTTTCTCTTGTGCACTTATTAGTTTTTTGTGAAACTAACCCATTCTATGGGTACAGGTGATGATTAGGTACACCACGGACGATGGTGCGATTGCAAGATAACTTCAAGACTTTTTTTTTTTTTTGCTCTTAGCTCGCGTCCTGGACGTTTTTGGGTTTTGTAACGGATTTTCCTTGAGATATCTGAATTTGTACTATTTGCGAACTTTTTTTAATGAAAGTGGTTTTTACAAGTGTTTTGCAAGTAGAATGGATTGTGAGTAGAATGGATTGTGAGTTTTGGTTCTTTTAGCTAACGTGCCCAAAGTTGTCAGCTTGCCTTTTTAAATTCAACAAAAGAATAGTCTTCCGCTGATTTCATAAACAAACTCTGAAGGAAAGAGATTTATTCTAGTCTCTTGCTTGTTTTCTGAAAGGTTCGCAAGTTTAAAATTTTGGAGTGTTACATATTTGGTATAAGAGCTAAGGGAAGTAAGGATTCTTGACCATTGAGCATCCGCATCTGTGAACACCCCAAAATTTTCAAAAGTTTATAAATATTCCCCTTTTTCCCTTTATCTTCATTTTTTTGGGTAATTGAGTCAGTTTTAAATCTAAATTCCACTTTATTTCTCAAGATTTATTGAAATTAAATTCATTTTATATATCTGACTCAATTTCGGATCCGGATCCAGATAAAAGATCTAAATCCGAGCCTCGTTGTCCAATGTTCAAAATCAAATTCTCAAAATTTCCAAAATAACCTTTTGAAAAGCTCTGACAGTTCGTCCAGTATCCGTTTGGATCCGTCAAATGGTATTTCTCAATTCGAGGTTTAAAACTCGAACATTTCCTCAAAACTTGGGTCCAAACCCGTTTCTGAAGAAATTTTCTCAAAATAGCTTTTAAATTCTCAGAAAAAATTCTCTTTTGTAAATATTTTTTTGCAAAAACACAAAAAAATTAGTTTTAATCTTTGTTTTCTCACGAACTTTAGGATTTTATTTCAAAAATACAAAAAAATAGAAAAAAATAACACAAAAAAAAAATCAGGAACTATGTTGTTCAAAAATCCGCTTTGAAACTTGTTTTTGCTAAAAACTTCTCCTTAAAAACCACTTTTTTTGAAAAGTCATTGTAAAGGAACCCTTTTTTTTGAAAAAGAGGAAAGTTCACAACGGCCACAGTTTCGCGGATTTCCCTTCTCCACCCTCGATCATCTGGGAGCTCCCCTCCTCCATTCATCCGCAACCAACCTCCACCCCCTAGAACCTTCCACTCTTCCTTTAAGAAGAGCCCCTCTAGGATCCCAGAGGCATCGGATTTTTCCTCGCATCCACCCATTCTCACTCTTTTCTACTACCGACAATCGTCTTCGCTCCCTCTTCCAAGGTGCCTGCAAGCGAAAGGAAGCCAGTAGGCCTCTCCTTCCAGTTTTCCCGCTTCCTCCTCCCCTGCAGAAAAGTCGGCTCTATCCAGGCCTCCCTTTGGATCACCAAAAGCGCTCCCACGCCCAGCCATAACAGCAGGTCACGGTAAGCCATCTATCCTATCCTCTATTCTCTTCGTATCATCCATTGCTTTTATAAATTTAATTGCATTCCTTTTCTTTCTTCCTTCTTTCGATCTCTGTTTAACCCATTGATGCACTCTCTGTAATACCAATTTGTATATAACAAATTGGATTATAGACAAGCAAAATAGAAAAGAATGAATACATTCTGACATTATGCTTTCTCTGTTCCCTTCGTAGTTTACTATTTCAATTTTTTTTTTCCTTCTCTTTTCTTTTCGGCTGGTTTTAATTCCCGATTCATTCTTACTCCTTGTTTGCAAAGAACTGATAGGGATTCTGATCCCATGTTTCACTCTCTTCAGACTAATCATATCTCTTCGGATTTTCATTTTGATAAGGCCAAATTCATTTTCATTTTTCGTTTTTTTTTTTTCTCTCCTTTTTTTTTATTTTTTTTTTGTATTTTCCAACTTTCTCGTTTGTTCCTGCTCCCTGAATGTGTTCATATTATCACCCTGCCTTTAACAGCGCTGATGATGCATTTGGCAATCACTTCAATGCCTTTTGATTGGCATCATCAGGGTTATAAGACTTGGTATAATTGACCTTACCGGGTGTTGTTTCCATTTTTTTCTTCTTCTCTTCTTTTCCTTTCTTTTCTTTTTTTTTTAGAATACCATTTGCTAGGTGAATCATATTAACATCTCATGATTCGTGTAGTATCTTAGTTTACCCTGTTATCAACCTCTTTCAATTCATTACCTGTATCTCTTTTGTCGTATGAATCTCCTCTACATTGCGATATGTCAGTAACAGAGTCTTTTACTCATAGTCACATTTTACCTTTACAGAGTGGAATCTGATCTGGTCCTAGATCAGACCCTTTTTGCAACGATCCTCCGCTGATCTCTCGTTTTACTTGCAAACATATCTGACATATTTCATTTGCTGTCATTCTTCAATGCACTATGTATTCTCTTTACAGTAGTTGCATCATCATTTCATTAGCTGGTTAATGTATTTATCGCACTGTGTCTCTTTCATTTTTGTCACATTGCTTCATTTCATTTCATTTTTTTTTCTTTTCCTTTTTAGTTTCATTTTCGTAACCTTGCTTCATTTCATTGCTTCATTCCATTTTCGTTATACTGCTTTCATTTCACTTTCTTTTCCTGCAACAAAAGGAAAATTTATTATATTCATAGTCCACCATGATATATATTCATAACAATGGCTGTGTGCTTTGCTGACTGTCTGGGTTATAATCGTTCGGCTGTTGAGCTTTGGTAATCGCCACATAAAAGGTAAGCATCAATCCACTCTTAGTTTGAAGGAGAGAATTCCATATGAACTCTAAGCATCCTATGACAACATAGCTTACCCTACAAATGGCAATACTATGGATGGTTAATATTTTCCTGTGGAACAGGATTCTGCATATTAGCACCAACTGCATCTTCAGCCTCCATCTCGGGGTTATGGAATCATTTTCCCATCCCATATACCAATGTGCACCAAAAAAAAATATAATTTAGCAGGTCACACTTTGCATTCCTTAAAAAAAAAAAAAAAAAACTGAGCAACCATTGCTTCTTGGCTTTTTGACCTAAATGGCTGTTCTGTAGCCATTTCTGTATATAGGAATCAAAATCATGTGGTTCATCTCTCATTTTTGCATAGGTTACAACATTACTATTCCTCATCTCTTATCACAAGACTGTGAGCATCTCAATTGTCTGTCAATATTTGATTTTCTCATGCTTGACTGTTTGGATTCACACTGATGTTGATCTTCTTTTATCATCGTAATGAGGAGCTTCTTCCGGGACTATACTTTGTTCTGGCCCTGAAAAAAAAGAAAAAAGTGATGTTTCGTTGCCTATGGAGACAGATGTACTACAGGCCTAAGGTGGGGAAAATCTGGTCACCAAGAAGTGGCCTAAATTCAGGCTATACATCTGTATGGTTCCTGTGCTTTCTCCTTCTAAAAAAAAAAAAAGAGTGACATTGGCGTGTGTTTTCCCGCTAATAAGGATGATTCCAACAGGTTGGGTGTTTTGCTGAGATCGGCAGGTACATTGTTAAAGGTCGGGTAACCTTCAAGAGTTGCAAATATTAACTCACGCAGGTGTCCCCATAGTGAACATTTCAGACCACATTACTAAAATTCCTTATGATTTTTGCATGAACGATGCTTTAGCTTTATAAAGCTTCTTCATCATGCATTAATAGCTATTAGATTGATTCGTTTGGCTTCTCAAGTGGAACATTGGGCCAACTTGATAAAATACACTGAGACACCCCTGCAAAGCACACTTACTATAAGTGTTTGCCCTGTTATTTGCCTGTCATTAGCCATTTCCAGCTCTTCCATCTTCTACAGTTGCTCCAACCCAATCATGCCATTGTACACACATCAGCTACAATGTCTCTGTGGCCGCCTTCCTTGGTACTTGATCAACCTGCCATCCCTTCATTCTCAATACCCATATCGAGTGCACAGTAGAATTAGCATTGGCATCTTTTTATACACTTATGTGTTCATCACACAGCATCCACAGTGTAATATTTTTTTTTTCTCTTTTATGTTATTGCATTAATTAATGCCTTGGCATCTCATACTTGGCATCCACAACATTCATGATCACCATTGCTGTCCTACCTTAGTACTTCGTCATCTCTCAATCACTCCCTAACTGTCAATGTCTTCTCTACATGTCCGTAAACATACCATTCACTGCACAGCTGTTTCCTGTATATACATAACTCAGTATACGTTGGATTACAGGATATGCATTACCCAACAGGTGATAGATACATAATTTTTTTTTTTACAGAGTGTTGATGAGCTGCCACCTGGTTTTAAATTACTTTAAAGATTATTTCTATAAGGCAATCCCTCCTTTGTTGATAACATCTATTATCATTATATTTTTGGCCATCTGTTTCTTGTGCCAGTATCAAGTATCGTTTCTCATATCATTTTTTTTTCTCTTCGATGTTTACAACAGTAATTGGTATTGTTGAAATCTTCCTATGCCTATAGCAGTGCTCTGCACCACTGTGCCCCTCCTTCTAGAAAGGTTTAACATTGCTGTGTATCCCTCATCTCATGCCCGTCGGGCATCCCCAGCATACAGCTGTATATCTTCCTCATTGCTCAAGGTTATTTCTCCAGCCCGATTCCCATTGTCAAAAAAACCCTTCAGTATTGTCATAACCCATCATGCTTGCCATCCAATCACCCAACCCAGACCTCACTTACTGTCACCTATGCACGCTGTTTGCACTAAACCCACTGCTAAAACTCTTTGTGTTTATAGCACAGCCCCCTGCCACCTACAGGTCATTTCAGCAGATATGACTGTGTTGTACTAGGTGCACATCATTTAGGTCATTTTCTCACAGCACATCTAACACCTACACTTTATCCCCAACAAGCCACAATTCTGTAGGCATTTACACTGCAGCACCTTGTTTACATCAAACATTCCTCTACCTCCATGTTATCTATCTATATATATATGTATATGTAAATACATTTGGCTACCCTTCCATGCCTTGAAACACCTACATTATTTTGTTGGAGTATTAAAACATAAGATAAGTATATAAATGTTTCATAATTCGTGTCTTTGAAATCAACATGATATATGCAAATTCTCCTCTGTTTGTTTATGCTAATCAAGTGTTTTGCAGGAAATACACGAAAATAACTATCTTCTTGGAGATTCTTTCAATTTTTAATCAGATTCAAGTTGTAATAGCTAGATTTGAATAAGAATTTACATTTCCTGTCTTAGGTAGAATGAATGGGCATTATAAAATCACAAATTACCTGTTTTCATGCATCTTTCCCTTTATTTCCCAAATTCTCACAAATGGTGAAACACGAATGGCACGTGCACCATTTCGTAAGAGGTAAATTAATCCTAAGTTGATGATCCATATCAATGGCCATAGTCAGGGTATGAACAAAACTTAGTATTTTTATCTTTTACGAAATAACACTGGATCCACACTGGATCCGTTTTCAAAATTCATCATATTTCCTCAAATATTTTCTTCTTTTATCAGAATTTAACTTAAAATTAATTCAAAATATATACCAATGGCCATAGTCAGGGTATATTAAGAATTAATTTCATTTTAAATTCTATAAAAGCACCAAATGTGTTTCATTCTTCACCTGAGCATAAATATAGATTATTATATAATACATTCAATGACCATAGTCAAGGATGTATTATATCTTCAATCTTATTTTAACTCATTTAAAGAATGAAATAGCTTTTCAAAAACCAATTTTCAAAATTCTTCAAATCCATTCATCATTTAGGATAAAACTACATCATATTTTCAAAATTCCTTTTCCAAAAACTCCAAGTGATATTAATATCTTCTTCAATCTATCTTCAACTCTTATAAAAATCCAATTTATCCTTTCATTTTTTAAATTCTATTTCATTTTCAATCTTGAAGTTCAATTTAATTTTGAGATTTCAGATTCATTTTATATTCAAATTCAAAATCAGATTTCAAAGTTCAATTTGACTTTGAAATTTTAAATTCATTTTATATTCAAAACTCCAATCAAATTCAAAGTTCAATATAACTTTGAGATTCTTGATTCATTTCCTAAATTCCAAAAATCAAGCTTTCAAATTCAAAGTCCAATTTGACTTTAAAATTCATTTATATTCAGGTTCAAAAACCTCAAATCAAAATTCGAAAGATAGATCATAATCTCAACTTGGATCCAGATTTCCAAGTATAAATCTCCACTCTTTGGATCTCAGATTATAGATCCAAAAATCCATTCTAGGATCCAGAACCTGATTCTACTCTGGATCTCAGACTTCAGATCCAATCCAGCTTAGGGTCCAGAATCCAACTTCTACTTTGGATCTCAGATTTCAGATCCAAATCCATCTTAGGATCCAAAATCCAATTTTACTTCGGATCTCAGATTTCAGATCCAAATCCATCTTAGGATCCAAAACCAATTCTACCTTGGATCTCCGACTTCAGATCCAAATCCATCTTAGGATCCAAAGTCCAATTATACCTTGGATCTCAGACTTCAGATCCAAAATCCATCTTAGGATCCAGAACCCAATTCTATATTCGGATCTCAGACTTCAGATCCAAACCCATTCTAGGATCCAGAACTCAAGTCCATCTCGGATTCCAAATCTCGGATCCCATTCTGTTTAGGATCCGAAATCCAATTCCAAATTCTAAATTTCAATTCCATTGTCGGATCTAATCCAAATCCATTTCTATTCTAAAATACCATTTGATTTTCTCAGTCCATTCCAATTTCAAACTTCAAAAATCTAAATTCAATCCCATCTCAAGTATTCATTTCCCTTCCTAAATCCAAAGTTCAAATTCAAAGTCCATTCCTGACTTTGAAATTTCATTTCAAAAGTTTCAAATCAGTCTTTTTCATTTATTTTCCCAACTCTGATTTACTTCAAAGACTTAGAATTTCTCTGATTTGTCTCAAATTCTAAGTTAGATTCAACCATTTCTTTATTCCCTTACCAAGTTCATCTCAGAACACTTGGAAATTTTCAAAACATCTTTTTAAAAGAAGCATACATCTTTGCATGGCACAAGTATGATTCTTTGTGCATTTAGAGTTAGAATAAATTCTTAGATAATATTTAGGCAAAGCAAAAGGCATAGATTCGATCATTGGTTCGATTACCTCTGGTAAAGGCACCAGGAACGGTCGAACCTCGTACCGACGAGCGAATCCCGTCTCTCTATTTTCCCGCAATATTTTCAAAACGGAGGCGAGTAATTTTCTAAATATTTTTCAAATCAAGGTCAAGTGAGACCCCGCAAAAGAGTTCCTTTTCTCTCTTTCTTTTCTCTTCTCTCTTTCTTTTCTTTCTTTTATTTCACTCCCTTCAAAAAGGAGGAGAATAGAGGTTAGAAAAGGAAAAGAGAAGGAAGAGAGAGAAACCACAAGAGAGAGGAAAAATTTTGCGATGATCACAGTTTTGGCGACCGAGATGGGACACGTCTTCGTCTGGTCGAATTATGCCTTTGCTTTGCTTTCATATAAATCTAAGTCTTTATTCTAATATATGTCAGCTACATTTCCATGCAAACCTTAGGAGCCTAGACTCTGTCCTAAGCTGACATTATTTTCATATAGGATCTAAGTATGGTTTGATAGGACCATATTGAGGAGATTATCCATGCTCACATTAGACTTAGGTCTTAAATACAACTCTCCTCAATTTTAGGGATTGAATGCAAACAATGTATGCAAGTGTATGCTTCTAATCATTTAAAATTCTATCTCTTTAGGACTTGCATTAGAGCCTTCTGGTTTTATTTGCATATTGATCATATTTTGAAAACATCCCTACCTATATTGTCCCGGTCTTCACGTTGCTGGGCTGTCTCACTGAACCATAGTTCGGGAGAGAGCCTCACAACTGGACCACATATTTGGGTTCGTGCCCCCCTACCACGTACCTAAGGGCCATAGTCCGAGGTATATCGGTAGGTGCTCAAGGATGTTGGGAAGCCATTACCTTAGAATCGGAGAATTATCTTTTATGCCACGTACTTCGAGCTTCGGCTTTAGTATATCGACATACATTGATTGGAATCAGATGATCTGAACTATAGAGTTAGGATTAAGGTCCTATAAGCCATTTCAAATATTGCATTTAGAGTCAGCCTTTAGGGAGTGCTGTGTGCGCATCCTTGTTTGTGCAACTATGATTATGCGATGTTTTCCTTGTGTTCTCCTATATATATTGAACCTCTTTCAAAAACCCCGGGTGTATATTTTCTCATTTACCTACGTTCTTTTCTCTTTTATGTCAATCTTTCTTTAAAAACCCTGGAAATTCTTTCTTCAAAATCCCTTGATCTTTTTACAAAATTTCCAGGAAATTATGTCTATCCCTCCTCTCATCAAAAGTCTATCCGTAAGTCTTGCATTCTATCTGACTCTTTTAGTATCATTCCAATGGCATCCGAATCTCCCGATGCTATCTTTCCCAAGGATCATGTCTTCTATCAAATAAGGGATGAAACCCCAGATCATCGGGTCATCCAGTCTCATACCTTCTTCCCTCGGTGGTACTATTCTTGGTTCACTGCCTTCTCGCGTATGTTCCCAGACCACTTGGATGATTGTGGATTGGAGATGGCATCGACAGTTGGCAAGCGAACCATCAACGACAGTCTGATTCAAGCTATGGCAGAGCAGTGAAATCCGCGTACCTGCACGTTTTGGTTTCTATGGGGAGAGATGACTTTGCTAATGGATGAGTTCAGTGACATCATGGGATTGCCAGAACCAGCTGGTCAGCCAGATGATCCAGTCGAACAACAATTCTTGATCAATGTCAAAGGGATAGATGTTCGAGAAGCATTGGCTAGAGCTACAGGGAGCAGATCCTGGCCTCTCACGGAGATCAACGGAAGTCAGTTCATCGATCTGTTCGAACTCTATCACAAGTATGGAGCCTATGAAGAGGTCGATACCTTGTCTCGAGCAGCAAAAGAAAGAATTCATCACGCCATGGTCCTATGCACAGTGGGATTGGCGTTCTTTCAGGATGGTCAGAATTTCATCGATATTAGAGTCGCCCAACTCTTCCGGAGATGGGGAAGTAAGCAGACTCGTCAGCTTTCAGCTTCCATGGCAGCTCTAGCCTTTCTCTACAGAGGTTTAGCTCATTTCGCTCTCGGAAAAACCATTTTGGTGGAAGGATGCACGTATGCCTTGCAGTCGTGGTTCCTGCGACATGTGCCGTCAAAAGCCAGTTCTTTCAGATTCAGCAGTAAGCAGCCAAAGTCAGTCGTTCAGTGCCGAGCTTTGATCGAGAAACTGCACCAGGAGGAAATCGTTTGGGACTTCTTCAACAGAAGAGAGACCGTTCCTCGATACACCTATGCTCGTGACAAGCGCTACAAATTGCTCGGCCCTTTCTTCTGTGTCGACTATTAGCCAGAGAGGTGTCTCCGACAGTTCTCGCAGCGGCAGATTCGTGTCAACACCCGCTTCCCGACGGGTCGCATGCCAGAGTTCGATCTACGGTCAGATCAGTGGTCTGGAGCATACCACGTCGCCAAATACACTTGGGACTCTTTTATTCCTTTGTCTATATTTCCCGGTCCTAATGTATCATCAGAGTATCGAGAATGGTGGCAAACTATCTGCCCACCTTCTCTTTGTATTTAAATTTTGTCATTAATGAAAATGCAAACTTTTGTTCCGATAAAAAGCTTTTTATGGCCAAATCTTATTTTTGTTTCATGTAGTTACAAATTCATCCCCAGTGATGAGACCCATTTTTATATATTCTTTCTTCGATTATCTCTCGTCATGATGGACGACCTCGCCTAGGTCATAAGGTGCATTTTGTTGCCATAAAAGGGTGACACAATCATCGCAAAAATTTATGATGACCCAATCCCTGGTGATGGGATCACTTATCTAAAATGTCTATCAATTCCTTCTTTCATGTCTTTTCCTCAAAAATCGCATTTTCAAAAATTTCCTAAAAAAAACCTAACCATTCCTTTCACCTTCACAGGAAATCACTGGCATTGGCAAAATGGTTGTAACAAGGGCAGAAAAAGAAACAGTTCCTCAACACAGCGACAGTGAGGCCGAAGGGATGGATTCTCCCAAATCGGTCAGGGAGCAGAATCAGAATCAAGCAGATGATATAGACCCCGCCATGTACAACCTGTTCAAAAGAATGATGACCAAAATGATGTCCAAGCAGGCCGAGGCCAGTCAGAAGGAGGTCGCTCCAAATAGCAAACCAAAGAAGAAGGCTGTAAAGAAACCAGTCAGGATTGTTAGAAAGAAAGTGCAGCCCGACACCACTTCTGAAGAAACAGAGTCAGTAGAAGAGGAATCAGAAGAGGAAGAGCAGTTTGTTTATCATCAGAATCCTCCGCCGCAATTTACAAAGACCGCTGCAGAACCCGAATCGATAAACAAGCCCATTCCGGTTAATGATCCGATGCAAGAGCAGATGAAAGAAATGAATCGGGCTATCAAAGATATCCAGGCTAAAAGCAAGGGCAAGCAGACCTACTCTGGCGAAGATTTTTATCATGGTCTGGATGGGGATGACAATATGGAAAACCTCCCTCGCAAGTTCCTTAAATTTGACGGAACAAACAACCCCAAGGCTCATTTGGCCACTTTCTATGCTGAATGCGGCCGTTTCAGGAAAGACAATCGGGCGTTATTCATTTGCTTTCCTTGCAGCTTAGAAGGGGTAGCAGCCAGGTGGTATGCATACCACATTAATCCTATCGAACTAAGAGAGTTCGATAAGGTCGTGAACTTGTTCATTGAGCGCTTCATGTTTAATGTCGAAGCCTCACCAACCCTCAATCATCTATACAATTTAAAACAGATGGAGAATGAGAAAGCCAGCGAATTTATCCACAGGTGGAGAAGCACTTGTAACAGAATGAAGGTTCCCATCCCAGAGGAGCACGCTCTGCAGATTATTCTGAATAATTTCGCCCAGCCTCTGAGGAACCTCATTTCCACTTCGCCCGCCAAATCATACATCAAGCTAATTGAGAGAGCCGAATGGCTCGAGACTGGCTTAGACAATGGTCTGTACAAAGGATATCCTTTTGTCAGAGGAAATCCTGACCAAAAGAAAAAGGCGCACGTCGCCTATGCCGCAGAATTGTCAAATCAGGGCAACAACAGTTCTGACAGCAAGAAGAGCAAGAAGAATCGCAATAAGAATGCAGGGCATTCCAGGGCCGAAAGGACAAACTCTGCAGCTCAGAAGGGAAAATTTGTCAAGCAACAGCCTGCTCAGTCAGCACCTCAGCCAGAAGCAAAGCAGTCAGAAAAGCCGAAGCATGAGGGTTGGAGTTACGACCGAGAGTTCACTGCCCTGGAACAGTCCCGCGAAGACATCTTGGAATATATGATGTCCAAGGGAATGATAAAACTCCCCAAGGTAGCAGATCCTTCGGTCACTATGGGAAAGTGGACTGACAAGTTCTGCAAATTTCACTGGACTGTGGGACATGACACAGAGCATTGTTTTGTCCTTAAAAACATCATCCAGGATTGCATCGACAAGAACCTGTTAATAGAGGATGAAGAAGAACAACCAGAAATTTTGTCCAAGCCATTTCCCAAGCACTCAGCTTCGGTCATCACGGAGCAGGCATTCTCTCTTCAAGGTAGCATCCAACCATGTTCTAAACAGGATATTCAGGATCAACATCAGGTCCTAGTCCTTCGCCAAGCACAGTCTTCCGCCAAGCGGATGTCACTGCGTTTTCCGGCAAACCAACAAAGACAACGACAGAAATTGCCAAGATAATCCCCAGAATCCCGAAGCGCTTTATCAAGGCAGCTTCGAAGAAAGAAGAGGCTTCAGGGTCAGTTCAGAAGCCGATTACTGCTTTATCAAACATTTCCATCCTGGACCTGACCCACGCTTCACCTGAGCACCAGCAAGTGCTAGAAGATCTTCTCAGAAAGATCAAAGTCAAGCCTAGCACCACACCGCAAGACATGGCTCAGATCGTCAATCAAGCAATGACGAATGCACCGATTACATTCTCGGATGAGGATTTGCCAAAACCTCATTCCTTTCATAATAACGCTCTTTACATAGTGGTGCGAACCAGGGGCATGACGGTCCCTCATATGCTCGTCGATGGGGGCAACAACCTCAATATCTGTCCGGAGATGACAGCCAAGGCGTTGGGTTTAAAAGAAGAGGAATATACCCCGGACCCGATCACGATCTATGGTTTTGACAACCACGGGCAGACAGCCAGGGGGAAGATATTTCTTGAAATCTTCATCAACTATTCGGTGCATACTGTCCTCTTCCACGTGGTCAATGTGCCACCTACATACAATCTGCTACTTAGCGCGCACTTGGATTCACAATGCCAATGCTGTCCTGTCAACTTTGCACCAGTGCGTAAAATGGTCGAAAGGAGGCATGATCACCACGGTCCTAGGAGAGGACCCGGAGGAACGACTCCCACAGCCAATGATCCCCCGTCCTACTTTCACTACCGACATCCCGAGCATTAGGGAAATCGACGAGATCAATCTAAGTGAAAGCCTGGATATGCTAAATCTGAAAGAAGTCCAGCCGACAGAAAATGTCACCGCAGTAGTTCAGTGGCAGGGACCTCGCTTCTTCAAGCTAGGAGGACGCCTCGATTGCACTTCATTCAAAGATCACCCTCTGTTTCCTCAATTCTCGAAAGCTAAGAAAGGGTTTGATCTTCTGATGAAGCACGGTTATCAGCCCTTCAGGGGCCTGGGCAAAGATGAAGACGACATCCTGGAGCCGATCGTCCCCGCTCAGCATGTCACCGGTACAGGCTTGGGTTTCACAGGTCAGTCATCCGGCAGAAAGACCACTTTCGTCAAAGGAGCCCAATAAAAAAAGACAATGCCAGTGTTTTCTGCCTTTTCCTTTCTTTCTGTCATCTTGTAAGGGCAAGATCCGCCCTGGTTTCTTTCTTTCCTTCAAACAAATCACTTGTAAATATCAAAGTTTACTTAATCAATGAAAAGTTTGTTCTCTCTGTTCATCTTGGTGCACACGAATTCCTTACTTATATACTTGTCTATTTTGTCAATCCTTGTTTCTGTACAAAAGGCTGTTTTCCGAACATTTTACCCTTTTTCTCAAAAACCTTCTTTGCGCTCACAGGATTACCGGAATCATGGCTCCTGAATCGCTCAAAAAGCTCGTGATCAATACCAGTTTTTTTTTCAAAATAAATCCAAACCAGCCAGAATCTGCAAGGCAAAGGCAGGGGCAGAAGTTGACAAAGTGGCAGAACAGGTCGAAGAGTTGGCAGATTTCGACTCAGCAATTTAGGATTTGCCAGAATTTGCCAATATTCAGAAGCAGGATGAACCATCACCATTGGTTCAAGACCCGACAAAGGATGTCAACATCGGTTCGGAAGATGATCCGAAAATCCTCAAAATTGGTTCCAGTCTGAATTCGGATGAGAAGGAAAGGCTCGTCCATTTTCTCAAAAAGCATCAGGAAGTCTTCGCTTGGACTTATGAGGATATGCCAGGCTTAGACTCCAAGTTAGTCGAGCATCGCCTTGTGTTGAAGACAGATTGCAAACCAATCAAGCAGAAACTCAGAAAAATGGATCCTCGAATGGCACCGCAAGTTAAAGAAGGACTTGAATAGTTGTTAAAAGCAGGATTCATCCGGACCATTGAATATCCAGACTGGTTGGCAAATATTGTGGCAGTTCTCAAAAAGAATGGAAAAGTTCGGATTTGTATTGATTTCAGAGATCTGAACAAAGCCACCCCAAAGGATGATTATCCACTCCCCAACATCGATCTTCTGATCGATAGCACGGCAGGCCATGCCATGTTCTCCTTCATGGACGGATACTCAGGCTATAATCAGATCAAATTGGCCGCTCGTGACCAATCCAAAACTTTCTTTACCACGCCTTGGGGTACCTTTTGCTATACAGTCATGCCGTTTGGACTCAAGAATGCTGGGGCAACCTATCAGAGGGCTATGACAGTGATCTTTCATGACCAAATGCACAAGAACATGGATGCCTATGTGGATGACATCCTGGTCAAATCAAAAGAAGGAGAAGATCATCTTGATGCTCTCGGCCAAGTCTTTGAAAGACTTATTCTCTACAAGTTGAGGCTTAATCCACAGAAATGCGTCTTCGGAGTGGAATCAGGCAAGTTGCTTGGCGACATGATCAGTAAGAAAGACATAGAAGTAGATCCCGCCAAGGCAAAGGCGATCATTGATATGTCGCCTCCCACTAATCTTAAAGAGCTGCGAAGCCTTCAGGGTCGCATTCAGTCTATCCGTCGCTTTATCTCCAATTTAGCCATGAGATGCGAGCCCTTCAACCACTTACTGAGAAAAGAAGTAAAGTTTGAGTGGGGACCAGAATGTCAGCTCTCATTTGAGCGCATCAAGCAGTATCTTCTCAATCCACCCGTTCTGAAGCCACCAGAACTTGGAAAGCCGCTCCTTTTATATATTTCCGTCAACCATAATGCTTGTGGCGGATTTCTCGCACAGTACAAGGAAGGCAGCCAGATTGAGCATGCTATCTACTACATCAGCAAGACTTTCATCGATTATGAGAAGAGATATTCTCAGATGAAAAAGACATGTCTAGCCTTAGTATGGATGTGTCAGAAGCTGAGACATTATCTGATGGCCTCAGAGATCAAATTTTTGTCAAGACTTAACCCTCTCAAGTACATCCTTGAGCAGCCTTTCCTCACGGGACGGATTGCAAAATGGCAAGTCCTCCTGATGCAGTACGATTTGGAATATGTTTCTCAGAAGTCAGTCAAGGGTCAGTCCATCGCAGATCAGTTGACAGATTTTCCGTTGACTGAAGAGATCAAAGCGGAAGATGATTTTCCTGACGATCAAATTTGCAATATTCAGGAATCTCCAGTCTGAACGCTATTCTTTGATGGAGCCAGGAATATGTCTGGCATAGGGATTGGGATCTTGTTGACCACTCCCGAAAAGAAGATGCTCCCTTATTCCCTCAAACTCGACTTCCAATGTACTCATAACATGGCCGAGTATGAAGCTCTAATACAAGGCCTCAAGATTTTGCAAGACTTTGATGTCAAGAGAGTACACGCCTTCGGCGACTCATTACTTGTTGTCAGTCAAGTTAATGCTGAATGGCAAGTCAAGGATTCGAAGTTGATCCCTTATCAAAAGATCGCCTTAGCTCTCATAGGCAACCTTGAAGAGTTTCAGCTCAACCATGTCAAGAGAGAATACAATCACATAGCCGATGGCCTAGCCTGCTTAGGCTCTATTTTGTCTTTTAAAGATAGTGAATCCTGTCGTTCCTTCGAGATCGGCAGACTTGATCAACCTGCCTATATTCCAGTTGAGCAAGTGAGTCAAGTCACTCAGAAAGAGAAGCCATGGTACCAAGAAATCAAAAACTTCATTGAAACTGGTAAATTTTCAGCGGAAATGCCAAGAAAGGAGCAACACGCGATTCAGCGCATGTCAGCCCGTTATTTTATCTTTGCCAATATTCTCTACCGTCGTGGGTTCAGTTCTGAGTACGCCAGATGCTTAGATAAAGATGAAGCCATAGAAATTGTCCAAGAAGCACACGAAGGAATTTATGGTGGTCACGTCGGCTACCAAACACTCGTCAAGAAGATTATCCGGGCGGGATATTATTGGAAAACCATGCAGCAGGATTGCCATCAATTTGTAAGGAAGTGCGTCAAATGTCAAATACACACACCTTCCATTCATGCGCCAGCCACATACTTGCAATCCGTGGTCTCTCCCTGGCCCTTTTCGATGTGGGCCTTTGACGTAGTTGGTCCGATCACTCCTTCGGCTTCTAATGGCCACCAATATTTCCTCGCAGCTACAGAATACTTCACCAAATGGGTCGAAGTTGTCACTCTGCGAACAATAGAAGGCCGACATGTGGTTTCGTTTATCCATAAAAATCTTCTTTGCCGCTTTGGCGTCCCACATGATATTGTGTCAGACAATGGCAGCCATTTCAAAAATGAGAAGATGAAGACTTTCTGCTCGAAGTTCAGGATTCATCACCATTTCTCAGCTCCCTACTATCCTCAAGGGAATGGCCAGGCTGAGGCCACCAACAAGATTTTAATCCGCATTCTGGAAAGAACAGTGGAGACATGCCGTGATTGGCACGAGAAGATGCATGATGCACTTTGGGCGTACCGAACCACCATTCGGACTCCAACCAATGCTACTCCTTCAGAACTCGTTTATGGGACTGAGGTAGTGTTACTTCTCCACGTTCAGAAGCCTGCACTCAAGTTCGCATCGCTCATCGAGCTTCCGCTTGATCAGTATCAGCAGCAGAGGTTGGTACAACTTGATCTATTACATGAAAAAAGGCTCAAGGCAGCGGAGCACGCTCAGGCCTATCATCAGAGGATAGCTCGACACTACGCCAAATCAGTTATTGAGAGAAGATTCTGAGTCAATGATCTTGTGCTCAGATCGACAGCTCATCTCAAGCATCGGCCGAAGGGCAAGTGGTCACCCAATTGGGAAGGCCCTTATGTGGTTAAGGAAGCGTTGCCTCACAATTCATATCGTCTGATTAACGCGGATGGAGTAGAACTGCCCGATCCTATTAATGCTTTGCATTTGAAAAGATTTTACACTTGAATTGTTCATCATAGCCTTTTTGTATTCCTCGATAGTCTTTTCAAATAAAGCAATATTCTTCTCACATTCTTCTCCCTTGATACTGGGGCATTTTTTGATCTATACTTATCTTCCTTCATCATGATACAGGCAGGATCAAACGAATCCTTTTCTAAAAATCTTACCAACTCTTTGATAACTTGGTTATTGTTATTAAATTGCGTTCATTACAGTTTTTTATCTAATCAAATCTTATCAATTTATTGTCAATTTTATCAATTTGTCAAATTTCATTAAGTTTATTCCTTTATCTTAAAAAAAAAAAAAAACCCTTCAGGTTAAGGGATAAACTTGATGCCTCTTTTCAATGAGGTATTCTTTTTTTTTTTCCCTCAGGTTAAGGGAAAACCCTGACCCTCGTTGTCCGAGGTGTTCCCATCCAGGATGGGGGATAATCCTGATACCCCTCATAGGAGCATCGCTGCTACCCGTAAAAATTCCTTTTCAAAAATAAATTTTCAATAAATTCTTCTCCATCTTTATAAATTTTATTCTTCTTCAGGTTAAGGGATAAAACCTGAATGATTTCCCATAAATTCTTCAATTCACCTCAAATTTTGTTCTATGTTCCCTCAGGATAGAGAAAAATACTTAACTCATCATAAATAAATTCTGGTCTTTGGCCACTTTTGGTCAAGGATCCCGAATAAACCTCTCATCTTCATCATCAAAATCTATCCATGCTTCTGTCGATCCTTCGAGTTCCGACTTCTGGGTTGGAATCGTTTCCTTCCCATCTGAGTTCCGGCTCAAGATTTCGTTTTTCCATTATCTTTCTTAAAAACCGGGTTCCGACTCGGATTTTCCTTTTTGTATACTCTTATTTTTTGAAGTCTCAAGCTCCGACTTGAACTTTCTTTTGAATCCAATGCTCGTGTTGGACAAATCGTTGCTTTG